>NW_024582079.1:3493368-3493498 GCF_017639235.1 Corvus kubaryi | reverse complement strand
ACAGAGTGGGGATGGGTCACAGGTTGGACTCGATGATCCTGGAGGTCTTTCTCACCTCAGTGATTCTGTGACTGTGTGAGGGCTCTGTCCCAGTGGCTCCAGCCATGCCACCACTCCAGGACAGCTGTTT
>NW_024582079.1:3478042-3492968 GCF_017639235.1 Corvus kubaryi | reverse complement strand
ACAGACACACACACACAGACACACACAGACACACACACACACACACAGACACACACACACACACACACACACAGACACACACACACACACACAGTCCCTCCAGGAGCGGTTCCAGGGCGGTGTCGGGGTCCCGCGGCCCCTCGGTCCCCGCCGTCCCCTCACGGCCGCCGCGGGTTTCCCTGCCCGCTGCTGCCCCCTGGCGGGCCGCGGCTGCTCCCGGCCGGCAGCGGGAGGAAAGCGAGATCGCCATCGGGCGAGTGACCGGGAAGGGCCCAGCCCGTCCCCGCAGCCCGCACACCGCCCGGCTGGGGGTACCTCCGGTGAGCCCCAACCTCCTATTTCTCCCGGCGGGAGCATCAGCGGATTCCTGCTCGTTAGAGCCCGCCTGGCTCTTCCAAGGCTGCGCTGCCCGGACCTAGGGAGAGGCTCTGGCTGAGATGCCCAGTGGAATAAAGAGAAGCCTGAAGGGCTGCAGCGCACAGGGGACTGTTTGGACAATCTTTCTGGAGCATTTAGTGCCCATGGAAGGGAGTCCCCCATCCTTTCCCAAAGAATGGGGCCCCTCCACAGAGTGGGAGCATCCCTCCCCCCACGGCCACCCACCCCCTGCCTGGGATGGGGTTCCCAGGAGCTGGGTCCCTGCACAGAATAGGAGCACCTCTTAATCCCACAGTTCCCAGGCTGCAATGAGAATGACTCCTCTAGCCAAGGGCAGGGGCACTTTCCATGAGACCTATTTGCTCCACGCCCCATCCAACCTGGCCTTGAACACCTCCAGGGATGGGGCAGCCACAGCTTCTCTGGGCAATCTGTAACAGGGTCTCACCACGCTCACAGGGAAGAATTTCTCCCTAAAAAGACATCTCTGATCCAAATGTATCAGCATCACTTACCATGGGAACAGAAATGTTCCTGGAAGTCAGATTCCCCAGTGGCTATACACACACTGGAGCAGATGCTCGGATGCTGGCTCTGGACCTCTCCAGTTCCTGGAAAACCATCTCCTGATGGCACTGTGGAAGACCACACACTAAGGTAACAGACCTTTGAGTGATCAGGCCAACGGTGGTTACATTCATCAGCATGAAGTTCACTTCCCTTCTGCATCTCTAAAAGACAAGTATCATGACACTCTTATTTTGTACACACACGACTGGTTTGTCTCCAGTTATGTGACTAGATAGCAGTGCTTTATTCACACCTGGGGGACTCCACATCCAGCATCTGTCCTAACCACAGCAGTCCCAACTACTTCACTGACACCATACACATCACTCTATTGGTAGAGCACAAAAAAATGATGCTTCGAGGCAAACTGTTACATGGTTATATTTATTGCATTGCAGTCCTAGCAATTTTAAATATAAACATTTATATCTGGAAAGCAGAATATTGCAAATTCAGTATTACCCAGTATGTTCATAGCAGCATCAGCTTCCTAAGACACAAAATATTTAGGAAGACAGAGAGGAATTACAAACGAGTTACACCCCCATTTATCACCATCTGATCCAAACACGAAACTGCAGCTGTGAAACAGATATTGAAGTCACCAAATGTGACCTTGAAGACATCAGTGATGTCAAGACTGAAGAGTGTTTTTGTACCTGATTCCCCACACAGTTTTTGTGTGACAAGGTGAGGTTAACTAACAGTCACAAGCCTGGAGAGGGCAGAGGGTTGATATATCTGCATTACCTGACAGAGAGACTTTTAATAACAACACTTGGCACTTTTATAGCATTTACCACTTCCCCAGATCCTTGCAAGACAGGCAAGGAGTGCTCTTGAATGTATTTCAGCTGTGGAGCATCAGGGCAAGGGATGGAAGCGACTTGCCAAGGCCATTCAGTGAGCAAGAGGCAGCAAAGAGAGCAGAATTTGTCAGCCCCTGACTTCCAGCCCCAAGTCAGTCTGGTGGCTCATGCTGCTCCTCTGTGGTTCCCTAAGGAAGTTTTACAGGTGACTGATTGGTTAACAAGTCCCAGTCCATGCAACTACAGTGGGTGTGTGCACCACTTGAAAAGAGGTCAACCCATCTACTCCCCTTGTAATGCCCACTTTAGTTCTAGGGAGACCAAATATTTCTCTCATCTTGTCCTCTCAGAATAATGTCTCAGCTGAAGACACCTTTACACAGTTGCACTTTGCTCTGAAGCAGTGGAAATCAGAAGCAATCACTTTAGGAGCAGCTTTCCTTTCTTTCTTGAGGGGGAGCACTGATCTTTAGAGAGGAAAAAAGGATGGATATGTTTTCGCACAAACTGATCAAACTACTTTTCATTCTAAATGAATACAAGACTGACTGAAAGTCTCAGGTGTACTAATTCTTTTTCAATAAAGTCATCCAAGTGTGCACCACAAAGCTAGAAGCCAGTAAGATAGTTACCCTGAAATATCAGAAGGCGTTTTCCTTCCCTGACAGGCCTTCACTTCCACCAGCTAAGAGCAAGAGCAGTTAACAGTGACATCTAAAAGGACTTGTAAACATCATGAGGCAAAGCATCTCTGCTATTTCCCCAGTAAAGTAGTCCTTTCTCCTGCACCCCCAGGAAGCCAACAAGGAAAACCAAGCCTCCATCCCGGCCTCAAAATGGCAAATTTGCTTAGTTCCTTCTTCCACTGGCTTTCCTCTGCAAAATGTTAGAGGCGGACTCAAATCTGTCAGTCATTATGGGTGGAGCCTGGCAGAGATTCCAGGGCCAGTTCAGGTGCTGTGAAGGGCTCGAAGCATAAGGGAGGCTGCACTCAAGAGCTGGGTCTGCATCCTCCCCTTCATCTACAGAGCTCAACTGCCCAGTGCTGGCTGGATTGTGCCCAAGGACACAGCTTAGAAAGCCCCTTCCCATGTCAAGGAGTTATCACCACCTGCATAATTCCTCTCCCCTCCTTTTTTGCCATATCCCATTTAACCCTAGTCTCTGCCAGTGTGAAGCCATTTCCCCTTGTCCTGTCACTCCAGGCCCTTGTAAATAGTCTCTATCTGTCTTTCTTGTAATCTCCCTTTTACTTGGTACTCGGAGGCTGCAACTGGGTCACCCCAAAGCTTCTCTTTTCCAGGCTGAACAATCCCAACTCTCTCAGCCTTTCCAGATTTGCAATACTTTAATTACTATCAGAATCTCACAAATTCTATAAAAACTTACTTTTCCAATACTATTTCTAGTCAGCAGCAGCCTTTCCTAATGTTCTAACAGACTGTCTCAGGATTCCTAGGAGTACAAACTTGAAACTTTTTAAGCCAATGTCAAGAAGCGAAAGCATGAACTGAAGTCGTTCTGGGCTGCAGATGCTGCAGACCTTAGCATTTATATTTTACACTCAGCAGTGCAGGCAGGAGAGAAAACATCCTCATATTAATTGGCAGTATTTGCAGTTATGCTCTGAGGCAGACACTGGCATGTACCTGAGCAGCTTCTCAGGCAAGAGCTGGCCTGGCTGAGGGAATCACTGCATCTCCTCTGAAAAGGTGCAGGACTCTGCCTTCCAATTTTATCCAGTGGCAGAGCTTGCAGTGTTGAGTTGGTGGTTATAACTCTGATCTGTTTAATCAAAGACAGGAAGTTTACCTGGAGATAAACATCTTCATGAACTCAGTGTTTTCAGTCCGCTGTCCCTGCTCCATTCTCCTTCAAGATTCTGGATGAAATCATTTCCACCTGTCTCATTTAGGTTAGTGCCAGTAAGAAACAGGGTGAGTGTGGGCAGCATGTTGGACAGAATGTCAAGTTCAATAAGAATTAGACATCTTTTTTTCTCTGCCTCTTTTTATCCTGCACACTCTTCACCCAGCGATTCACAGGTGCAAGTGGGTGACTGCAACAGCAAACTAGGAAAACCTAGTACTTTGTGAAGGAAAATAAATAAAAAAAATATTTTTTAAGTTTCAAAAAATCGGTTTACTCCAAAAAGTAATATTATCAAAGATAAATAATTCTTCTGACCAAATAATTACAAAAATCAAAGAGAACGGTATGAAAATCACGAATAGCCAAAGGCTCTCTAGACTCAAAACTGGGCAGGGTAACATGCCTTATGGAAGGGTAAAACCCAGTGGGCAGTCAGGCTTGTTCCTGCTGTGACACTGCCCTGCGGAGGGAATGCTGCAAAGGAAACAATGAATCCAAACACTGAAGGATAAGAAGCAGATGGAAGACAGCACTCAATGATTAATTCAGTAATCACCTGGGGGAGGACATGCTAAGTACCTCACTCTAGGTCAGAAAAAAACCTTCCAGGCAATTAATAAGCTGGACAAGTCAGTTGAGAGAAGGAACTAAACCCCCATTTTTTTACAAGCTCCTTTTTTTCCCTTTGGCCTTACCTTTTCTACTACCACAGCCTAAGAAATGTTTGATAAAAATGAAGCGCATGTGTAAAAACATTTCCTAAGACCTAATCCCAGAAATTAGAAATTATTTTAAAACTTTCTCAAATTATCCCAATGCTTCTTCGAAGTTATTGCAGAAAACTGCTCCCTGTAGTAACTGGGTACCTCACCCCAAACACACTTTAAGAACCACTGCTGAGCATCAGGCTGAGCAAAGTCCTAGAAATACAGGAGAGGTGGCAACCCGTGGATCCTTTCCAGGGACTTCTTCATATCTGCCCAAAGCTTTTCCACTCTCACCTTGCTCTCTGTTTCTTACTTTTCATTGATTTGCACAAAGACTTTGGTGTGTCTGTGCTCACAGCATCACTGCAGCAAGAGAGGAAGGGCTGGGAGCAAAAAAATATTTGAACAAAAATTTTATCTTGAGTTTGGAAAACAATAGAAAGAAACAACCAGAAACAATTTTTAAAAAACCAAACAAACCAAAGCTCATTTGTTTCCAAAGGTTGTTTTCTTTTTCTTTTTTTTTTTAAACAGATTTAGGAGAGTATTTCAGTGAGGTAGAAGAATTCCTTTCAGAACATGACATTCAATTTTATTTAAAGAGAAACATTATCTGAAGTATTGAACATGCAAGTGAAACCACACCTACAGGATCACTTGCTTCATCACAATCATGATGCTTGAAATAGACAAAATACATAAGATAGCATTTTAATAATGCATTTTTAAAAGATACAGTGCCAGAAAAGGTGGGAAAAGGAAGACATTTGGCAGATCTGAAGTTGTAGAAGAGGAAGCAGCAGTATTTAGGAAGCAGCTTGGAAATAATGAGAAAGGCGGACAGGAAAATAGGAAACAAATGAAGAACCAACAAATAATTCCTTAAATCTAAACTGGAAGAGAGAAGTTTAACCAACTTCACAGATGAGAGGAGGAACATTTTAATAATGAGGTAGTGCAAAAAAAGTAGATAAACTATAATCCTTAACCAGGTTTGCTCACCAAGGTGATGATTCTGGAAGAACAGGTCAGGGATGATATAAAAATCAAGGCACCAACTCAAGTCTAAGCACCAGCCTTTTTTGCAAAATGTTAACAAAGAAACTCCTTGATGTAAAGCAACAAACATCTGTAAGGTTTCAGGGAAAAATCTCTTATGAAAGGAAACACTGAGACTTCCAGCAGCAACTGAGAACTTGAGGAAGTGTCAGTCAACAAGGAAAGGCAGCAGTACCACAAAAATATTCACAGTAGTTGTATCTTAGTTAATGCACAAGGCAACATAAACTAGGCAGACAAACAGAATTAAGAATATGAGGTGAAGAAAAGCAAGAATTCAATGAGATGTCATTGTGTGTCAGCCTTTGGTCAAATATGAAGGAAAGAGGAGAGCTCAAAACCAGTGGCCTTTGGTACTAGTGGAAAAGGCAGAGAGGAGTGATGCCAAGCAGCTGAAATGAAAACAAAGCTGCGAGAAAACAGAGGGGAAAATCCTCACAAACAAAACATAAGGAAGAAAATATTCACTTGCAATAAAAGCTGCTGGGAAGTCAGGACCAAAGATAAACAGCTTGTTTCTAGCTTCACATATTTCTAGTAATTTGTGAGGGTTCTGGTTAGTACACAGAAAGCCAACCAGGAGAGGGTGCAGAAAGCCAGGGCAACAAGAACAGTCTTTTTAAACCAGAGTTTAGAATGTCCTGAGGAGACAAAGTACTGACAGGAGAAAGGGAAAAAAAAGAAAAAAAAGGGAGAAACTGCAGAGTCCATGAACACAAACAGTCAAGAAGGGAGGGGAAACAAGAATCTCCATGAGAAGAGTCTTTTCAGTGCCTAGTCTCAGTTCACAGAGGGATGGGATTACAGCAGTAAAGCAGTATTTCATAAGAAGCTGTAGAGAGTATTTATTTTTTTTTTCTTTTCTTTTTTACCCTTGATGAAACTATTTTGCCTCAACAGTACTTTTTATTCTGTCCCAGGCTGAACTTGGCTTTGAGCTCAGCAGCTGAGCTCATCAAGCCCCATGTCATGTGAAATGTTGACATAAGTTTCAGGCTCCCCCAGAGGCAAACAGCTGCTTTGTGTGTCCAGAATGCCTGCTAAATGATTTCTGTGATTTGCTCAAACACCACACATACCCCTAACGACCAAGCAAGCAGAATGCTGCATCTGCAGCAACAGAAATCCATGTCACCCACAGTACAGCCACTCAGTTTGAGAACTCAGGACATCTATATGCAATGTAAGTCCTGCTATGAAGCAATTTCCCAACTTCAGCTTAAACACACAGAGCTGCTGCAAAGCACAAGGCAGTTGAGATGAATACAGAATAGCAGCATGAGATCTCCTTTGACAACAAAGGGAAGAGACTACATAATGGAACAGTTACATTTACCCTCAAACTTCTGCACGTGGATTATTTGGAAAGCAGTTTATACCTACAGAACCCTGGCCTGATCTACAATAATTTAACAGCCTTGCTAAAATGAAACACTGATGAGTTGAGTCTGACTTCTATACTTCAAAACCTTTTCAGGCACTCTTCAAAGCTCAACTGGAGTTAGATGATGCATCCCTCACATGGACAGGAAAGACCCATGAAGATTCCTGCTCCATAAGAACGGCTGGAGACACAGCAGCTCTGGTTTCAACAGAGGGAGCCAGAAGGGCGTTTAAGTACAGGACGGGTGTGCTCAGCACAAACACACCTGAGAACAAACCAATCTTTGCCAGCTTCATTGTTACAATAAGTAGCAAATGGGTGAAATACAAAAGGATAGGTTTCCATCTGCATCCACAGCATTCACAGGTAAACTCCAAATAGGGAGGTCTCTGGATCAGCTACATCATCTGCTTGCTGGTGAGGCAGGACCAAAGTACAGCATTACAAAGAGAGCCTAAGCTTTGATGCTGGAAACAAGTTACAGTCCTGCCATCACTCACATTAAAAGAGCAGTTTACAATTAAGAGGTTTCCTATCTCACAGAGCATTACAGAGCTAACTATAGCAGAGGCCTGTAGCCAACAGCAGGATGTGACTCCTGTTTTATAAACTATTTCAAAATGACTGTCAGAATTACGTTTGGAAGATAGGACATCCATGTAACAGCAGCAGATAAAGTTGATTTCCTTAGCAATTTCCTCTTGATATTACTCAGAATGTGCAAAAGAGCATTTCTGATTTATTGCAGGTGCAGATCCTGTCCTCAAATGTGTGCCTCAAGTAGCTCCTGTAACAGAGTACACCGAAATTCTCTTCCAACCCTCTCTATTTAGCTTCTTTTTAAGAAACAGTGGGATCTGTTTCTTAACTCCCTCATACCACAGAAACAACTGCATTGCTGACCTTCGCCTGAGACCCCCAACTGGGATCTAAGGAGGCTGCTTTGGCATCAAGCCCAGGATGCTCAAGTTACAATTCTTTCCCCTGCCTTGTTGTGGCAATGGGAAACCAGCCATGGTACCATCCTACTCAATGACAACTCTAAATAACAATGGGAGCTGCAGCAGCAAGTCATGCTATCAAATAAATATGCTGACAAAGGCTCAGCCAAGTCAATGTGCTAAATGGACAAGCAAGACATTCTCTCCTCGAATAAAGATCTGGTTTATGTGGCGTGTGAACACCTGCTGATAATCCACCTTGGGCCGCCTTCTCCTCCGGGACTGGCTCCTTGCTCGGGCCCCACCAGCACTGGCCCCCTCTGTGTGGGCAGTCCTGCTGCCCACATCAGCTTCACTTCTGTCACCTGAGGTCTTCTTTTCTCCAGCTCTGACCGAGTGTTTCTGCCTCTCACGCTCCTCTTCTGCTCTCCCTCGTCCTGATCCAGCTTTCGAACTCAGCGTCTGAGAGTCATTTGTCAGGGCCAGCTCCTCTGAGACAGTCTTTGAGTCAGCTCCCTTTTTCCCCGAGGATTCCTGCAGCTTGAGTCTGTCAAACAGCTGTAAAAGGACATTTGTATCTATGACCACACTTGTAAAACAAGAGAGGCCACTTGTTCCACCCTTCTACATTGCATTTTCATCTACAATCCCAAATCAGAGCTCACAAGACACAGTGACAGATCTCCACCAGCAATAAAGACCATGCTTTCTTACCAAACAGTGACAGGTGAATGGGTCTCTTGCATGGTTGTGATTGTCTTAATGCGAGCACCAAGGAATTTAATTTGGGGAGCAAGAGTGTTACGTGGTAGCCTTTAACTTTGGTCAGGAGCAACAGATACACCAAGTTGCTCCTACAGCTCACTTTTTCCCATGCTCTTTTAATGTTGTCAGACAGTTTTAGAGAGATTTCTATCCTTGTGTCACGAATCCCTAAGATAAGGGGCCTCCAAAGGGTGCATACTGAAAAACTGAGGGATCTTTTGTGTTCCCTAAAACAAATTAAAAGATGACATGTGGGTATTCTGGGAGGTGAGCAGACCACAAACAACAGAAAAATAATAAAAGCTACAGCAGCAGACCCAAAGCACTGTATGAACTCATTAATCTAAGAATACATGGTGGTGAAACTGGAAAAGAAATTGCTTTTACTCTGGCAGCAGACAAGCTTTTACAAAATAATGACAAATGAGATTTTTGGTTAGCCTCTCTCTTCCCACCAACAGGATGGAAAGCCAACCCCTGTGAGAGTGAGCTAAAGGAACAAAGACAACTTGATTATTTTTAACTAATCTTTAAAAAAATGAAGGGTGGGATCTATCAGAAAACAGATTTAAATGGCAGGAATTTGAAAGCAAACTCCTGACAATGGAACAGTTTAAATGTTTTTGTGATGCTTCTCTGATGTTCAAAAGGCCCAGAGCTGTTGCCATTCAATGGGCACATCCCTGTCACATTTTTTTTCCCTTCATTGTCCATAAGTTCATCTATCATCTCTTCAGTTGTCAACGTGGTAAACAACTCTATTTGCAGCTGGATCCTAGAGAGTGGAGAGCTTTGGAGATCTTGGGCTTCACAGTACCCAGAATGGAAGCTCAAGTGGCCAAAGAGCTGTGTTGTTTCTCTGGCTGCAGACACAGGCTTGTGTCATTAGGAACATCAGTACCAGCGGGATGCTCTGCCATATCCCCTGGCAGGACAAATGTGGACCTGATCAGTCACAGGTGCAAAAAACACACAGAACAAATACATCAAAACCCACAGAGTGAGCTTCTAGAAGCTCAGCACATTACATTAAGCAGTGGCAGCAACTCTGATCTGATTCTAAAGTGGAGCTTTAGTAACACTGAACTACTAAAATACTTTCAGAAAGGTCAGAAAACGTTTTGGGTATTTCTTTTCTCAGTTCAAGTTATTTTAGAGTCTTCTGTAATAAAAGGAGGTAAAATATTTCAGATGCAAACATGGCTTCCCAATCAATGCTCCCCTTTCACACTTTGAAAAAGGAGATCCTAGTAAGAAAGAAAACAGGAGATGTCACCTACTCGGGTCAGTGAGAGCTGAGGCTCTGCATAGAAGGCTTTTCCCATTACTGGTTTCCTGTAAGTCTCATCCACATCTGTCAGGGCCTAGAAAAAGATAAAAGAAACAGAAAGATCAAACTTAAAATAAAACATGAAGCAGCTTTGGACCAGGTTTGTGTCAAAGCATTATGAAATTATATTCTGAGAGAAAATCCATCCCAGGAACAGGCTGTGCTTTGGAGCTGGTTTGTTAATCATCTAAATTGTACTGAGGTATAAAAGCAGCAGAAAAGTTCATTCTGCATTACTTGCAAAATCTCTGTGATCCTTGCCTGCAAAATCCTTCCTCCCTCCCCATTTCCAAACTTTTCACACCTCCAGGCTCACAAATATTTAATAGCTGCTCTTCCATCTACTGTCTTTAAGATCTTCACAAGGTAGAACACAGGGAAAAGCTTTTGTAACTGACAGCTCAGTGATGTTAGTGAAAGAAAACAGAAAAGCACCTACCACTACAGAAAGACTGGGTTTTGCAGAGAAAGCTTTGGAAGCTTCTGATATTCTTCATATTCCACCTTCCTGTGTTCTTATGCAAAACCTCTGAAGGTGCTGCAAACTGTTCAAAGCTTCTCTCTCACCTAAAACCTCTCTAAGATGGTTTGGCACCTCCCAGATGTACCAGTCCAACACCAAGCACCACTTACATCTCAAACCCAGCACTCAGTGCCAGAGCAAATAAGTTTGTGAACCACAAAAGCACATTAACCTTCTCCATATGTTATTTGCTTAAACCTGTTGCAAATTTCAAGTTTTCAATATAACAGTTACAAATCAAGGGCTGGAATAATAATTACCATATTCCAAAATTTGTCAAATGCAACCAAAAACCCTGTGCAGACTCCACGAAGCCCTTTGAAAGTGCGGATGTGAACATTGATTCTGACACCATCTCGGACACAGCGATGAAGTTCCCCCAGTGGGCTGCCTTCATGGACTAGAACAGAAAGAGAACATCATCAGTCTTCAACCAAACATACAGAATCATAGAACAGAATCATAGAATGACTTGGGTTAGAAAGGATCTTAAAGATCATCTTGTTACAATCCCCTGCCATGGGTAGGGACACCTTCCACTATCCCAGGTTGCTCAAAGCCCTTTCTGACCTGACCCTGGACACATCCAGGGATGGGGCAGCCACAGCTTCCCTGGGCACCCTGCGCCAGGGCCTCACCACCCTCACAGCCAAGAATTTCTCTCTAATATCTACCTAAACCTCCTCTTTTTCAGTCTGAAGCTATTCCCGCTTTTCCTGTCACTACATACTCTAGTAAGAACTCTCTCCTCAGTATCTATCTATCTAAAAGACATGTAGAAATCCACTCCATGTACAAGTATTGGCAGACCTTGGCACAACACTTGTGTTCATAACAATAGCAAAGAGAAGCCCCAAGCACTGTAACACACTGTGGTTGCCATTACCAGACCACCAAAACTCTTCTTACAGTGGGGACAGCCAAGACTTCAAAAATATGAAGGTTTTGCTTTACATAGCCCACAGCCAAATCAGCCTTAGCTGAAAATCTTTTTGCTACATTTCAAAAACATGCCAAGTAATCCTAACTGTAAATAAAAGTGGTTGAGAGGGAACAGAAAGCTCATGGGGGCAGAGTTAGCTCCACAGAAACGACAAATGCCTGGTTAAGGCCACCTCAGATTAGTTACGAGCTGTGAACAAAGAATCATAGCAGATGTGTTCCTTTTCTTTACAAGAGGATTTCTGAAACAATGAATGATTCAAAATCCTTCAATTTACTAAACTGGACCAGTTTAAACTGATGAAAATGTATTGTTTCAGCTAAGATTTCAGCAGCCAGCTGAACATCCTTCAAAGTCATACAAGTCTTTGGCAAAGAAATAAAATGATTCTAAGGAGCAGCCAGCAATTAAACCATGCTAAACCCCAGGACAATAATGCTTTTAACCAGGGCAAAAAGAGTTCAATAAAACATACAGCTTGCCTGGCTCACACAAGCCTTGTCTGTACACTAGAGATCACTGCAAGTGTAATTCATCTAGAGGGGTAGATATTATTTACAACTTCCACCCATGCCTTGGTACCCGTTTGCTTGTGCAAACACAGCCCCAGGACTGCTGTACAATTCCTACTAAGAGTCAGGGAAAAGACTTGGTCTAAAATCTCACACATTTCTTCATATTAATAAAATATGTGAGACAGAGATGATCTCTCACCTTGTGCCTTAGGGACTATGGATTCAAGACTTGATTTGCACACCAGAAAATGCTCCCTGTGAGTGCAAAGTGACTGTGTAAAACAGCTGATCTGCAGGACTCGGCTGCAGGGTAATTCATGGCCACAGCAGGGAAATCTAAATCAGTTTCCTCTGAATTAACCTAATCATATTTATTTTTTGAGATCCATTGTCTTCCTGCCAGCCCTCTCCAGCTGAATAACTGGAGGAAATTGGTTTCACACAGAGCAGAAGCTGTCTCAGCACCTCCCAGCCTTGCTTAGGGGGCCTTTCCATGAGTCTCTGTGTCTCCTTCAGCTGAACTGATAACAAACTTATGTTCGGGATTGACAGATCCATCACAGGAACTACAGATGACACCATCACAATATCAAATGGATGTTTTCAATCAGAAAACAGTATTTTTTCTAACCAACCCTGAGAATTTACATAATAATATAAAATCGAGGGTTTATTTTTTTACATTTCGAATTCTAATATTCCTTTTAAGTAGGGACATTATCTGCAACTTCTTACAAAATTCCACATACAACCCCTCTTTCCCACTACACCTCTGCCTCTCAGCACCCAGGAAAACACTACACAGCTCTACCAAATCTACACTCTGCCCACTTTTCCTTGCATGTGCTCCTCCATGGCAAACCTCCAGCTTCACCTGAGCAAAAGGGCAGAATGCATCATCCAAAAACCCTTCAACAACCTGACATTCTCGCAAAAAACAAAACCAGCAACGCAAGGCATTTATTTTTGGAACACACCTCCTCCGCAAGCACCAAGGGCTGTAATGAGCAGGCTCTGCACACAGCTGAATCTGCCTGTGCCTTCTGTGTTGTTAAGTACCAGCATTAACAATTTTTCAATAGACAGGGAAAAAAGTTACCTAGTTGGTACTCAAAATGCAACCCCTATTTGTATAAAATAAGCACATGCTTAATACCAAAACTCTGAAAAATGACCCAAAAACTACCGTAAGCAGAGGGCAAGTACCCCAAAAGGGTGAAAATAAAGATCCAAACTCTAGTTAAGTTCTTGTCCTCAGGGCAGACTCTATTAAGAGGCAAGATTAGAAAAACCACAAGAGAAAAGTCAGAACAGTTGAAATAACCTAGAACACTGTCAAACACCTTCCCACCTGCCCTGCACATGAGTTCCCTGCCCCTTGGTAAACTCAAAGAAATGATAAATCGCTCCTCCTGAACAGATCCAACACAGTCCAAGCTCCAAACACAGACCCACCTGTGCTGCAGACACCCCCCATTTACAGGGAAAGCACACAATTTTGGCTATAAATCACTCTTGAAACACCCCAGGCTGCTGAATAGCACTTTCTGTATCAGTTGTGCAAGTCTTCTTTGAGGTCCAGATATGGATGTGTGGATATTAAGTATGTGTTCTTAATGGTTCTTAATTTTTACAGGGTTGGGTTTTTTTAAATTTTCATCACAACCGCAGGCTGAAATGGTTTATATTAAAATCTGAAATCAGTATTTAAGATTAATCAGAATTTAAGTTTTCTGGAAATCCTGTGCAAACAGAACCTCTACATTTGTGCAGAGCCCTAAGTGTGACACTTAAGATCACGCAGTATCTATAGCAATGAACACACTGTGTTTTAGTGCCTAAGCAAGAAAAAGGTTTTGCCTTGGGCATTCAGAATTGGACATTTTGGGCCTTGCCTTTTTAGAAACAAAAAATTAAGGCGATGGTGAAAAGATAGTTGGATTCCAAAAAGAACCCCAGTATTTTCAATTAAGTACACTAAAGTTACATCTCACCTAACAGCAATGCCATTTGATTCTTGGTGTGGGGGCACAAGTAGCACCTCTTCATGTTTAGGAGATATTTATCCTGACTGCACGAATTGATTTTTACAAGAAATTTGTATCATCATCACAACTGATGAATTTAGCTATATCACAGCTATCTCACACCTCAACCCACTGTTCTGCCATCATGTTATCAGAAATGTCAGTATTTCTGCCTGCAGGATGTTTGGGTAGCAACAAGTAACAGCAGTGTGTTACAGACTCACCCGTGGTTATGATTTAACTACACCCTGGGCTGACTCAAATACCAGTCTTGGTTTAAAATAGTACTTTTGAGAACACAGCAGTGTCTCATCCCTTTTCTCCTTAAAACCAAGAGAATGTATGTAATTAACCAATTAACAGAGCAGGACATCACCACAACAAAGTCAGTGTCATCTCTGTGTGAGCAGCTCTGTGAAATGCTGTTCCTCATTCCTGCACACCATTTCAGAGAATCACGGAATGGTGTGGGTTGGGAGGAACCTTAAAGCCCATCTCGTTCTCATCACCCTGCCATGTGCAGGGACACCTTCCACTAAACCAGGCTGCTCCAAGCCCCGTCCAACCTGGCCTTGGACACTCCAGGGATGGGGCAGCCACAGCTGCTCTGGGCAACCTGTGCCAGTGCCTCTGCATCCAAGTGTCAAACCCCATCAAACCAAATCATTCCCCTCACACCACCCACCGCACCCCACTGTCACCTAATCCCTTCCGCCAGCCATCGCTCCCTTCTCACCCACAAACTCCATCCCCACACTACGCCGGGCCCAGCCGCAACCCTCGACTCACCTCAGCATGACCCCGGTCCCGGCCCGGCCCTCACACCCTCCGCCTCCCCCTCAGCCCTGGCTCCCCGCGCCCGCCCAGCCCCGGGGCCGCGCTGCCCGCGCCCTTACGGGGCATCCTGGTGAGGACATTGCGCGGTGCCCGTCGCCGCCGCCGCGTCGCCGTTCCGCCTTCAGCCGCCTCCTGCTCGGGGCCCGCGTTGACCATGAGGCTGCGGAGGCGCTGGATGCGCTCGGGGTCGGCGGCGGGCGGGCCCCGGCGGGACGCGCGGCTGGCGGGGGCACCGCGGCAGGCGGGGGCGGCGCGGCGGCCGCGCG
>NW_024582079.1:3455302-3468042 GCF_017639235.1 Corvus kubaryi | reverse complement strand
CGGGGCCGGGGCCGGGGCCGGGGGCCCGTGCGCCCCGGTCCGTGCGCGCCGAGCAACGAGCACGGGATGGGCGGCCGTGGGCGCGGGACGGGGGGACAGCGCGACCGAGCCGGCGGGGCTGGGGCTCGGTGCGCGCTCCGCGGTTGGTGCGGGATGCGCGTTCGGTGCGCGCCGGCGGCGCGGGGCCGCGGGGAGCGTTGGCGCAACGGTGGCGGCGGCCGAGGAGCGGCAGCGGAGCGATGGAGCGCAGGGTCCGGCACTGCCGCTTCCGCGCCCGGACGAGCCCCGCGTCGCCCCCCAGGCACAGGGAGGTCATGGGCCCCCTCGGAGGGCTACGCGTCCAAGTGCAGGAGCATCCGAGCCGGCCCGGGCACAGCGAAGGAGCAGCGAAGAAGAGCAAGTGCATCTCGGCTCCGGCGGCGGTTGAGAAGGAGGCCCGGGGTGTCATCAGGAGAGAAAGGGACCATGAAGGGGGCAGCGGTGACCGCCAGAACGAGGAGAAGGTCCTGGAGCAAAGTGGGAATAAGGCCTGGAGAAGAGCTGCTGTCCGAACGGACCGACCCATCGTGGCCTTTGAGGCCCGCCCACTGAAGGTGGAGAAGAGCGATGCCCCGGCTGGATCCCTGTGCGAGCTTGGAAACCCTCCTCAAGATCAGAATATCCCGGTCTTGTTTCAGTCCTTGCCTTCCAGGTCCCACGTACAGCTCCAAGGCCCTCTGCCCTCGCAGCTGATGCATGTGACTCCAGTGCCGGTAAAACAAGTGCCAGTTCAGTTGCAGCCTCTACTGCAGCGTCCAAAGATTGAAACACAAAACGTTCCCCTCACAGTCCTGCCCTCGGATTCAGGTATTGTGGTCAGAGAGCTTGCAAGGTGGCACACAGGTGACAGGTTATCAGGCAGGAGAACACAAGTGCAAAGGTCGTGTTTGAGAACCATCCCTTTGCATAGGCTGGGTTTAACATGACTCTCTTGCACAGCATAAGGCACAAAAGCACGGGAGCACAGAGTTCTGTAGTGGTTTGTTACAATCAGTGCAGTTTTTGTCACCTTGCGCCTTGTCTGCATGAAACCCCTTAGGACAGTGTTCAGAATTACACTGAGTTGTGATTGCAGTTTTAAGGTCAGGAATGTGCTTGATTTTTAAAGCTGCAAAGTACTTGTACACCTCTCTGAGAAAATCTGGACATGTTAAATGAAGAGTATTTTGAAACATCTGGATTAGAAGCCTTTTTTTTTTTAATATCTAAACTTTCAAAATTAATTACTTAAGTAAGGTCTTAAGGACTTTTCCCCTTTATTGATTATGTGAAAAAGTTAATTTCTAAACCTTTTCCAGAGAGGAAATTGCTTGCTCAGGGATTAGTTTTAAGGGGCCTGGAGATTCATCATGTTGCCAACTCAATTAAAATGCAGCTGGTGTTTACAAAGAGCCAAAGCCAGGTATCATGTAACAATCATTTGGGAACACAGGTTCCTCCAACAAAATGAGTGTCCAAATCCAAAAAAAGAAAAAAAGGAAAAAAAAAAAACCAACACAACAAAACCCAAGCAGAAACCCGAAACAGTGACAACCTCACTTGAGAAGGCAGGGACTGCACAGGTGTGGGACTAAACAGCCCTAGCATCCTTAGTCCTAGTCTCTGCATCCTTAGGGCTTTGGATACATAGTTCTGGTGGTGGTAACACATTTGCTGTGATGTGGTCTGTGCTATACAACGTTTACTTTGTAAATTCCTAAGAAAGCAAGCCAACTGAAATCCAAACTAGTGTGGTAGCAGTCCCTGTTTCTTTCTTTTTTTTTTTTTTTAATTATATGTAACGAAAGCCAGGTAACTGATTCCTTGTGCAGTGACTCCGCAAAGGGCAGTGGAGGATACTCAGCTTTAGTTATTTTGTAGGAACTGCTCTCCAAATAAGCACTGAGTTTTATCTGTTCCAAAGCTCCAGTGGTGCTGTTGCCAAGCATCTTCTGGGTGTAATGTTGAGTGTGACCTGCTGTATTCCCTGGAAGATGATGATCTTTCCTTGCCTTGTTGCACAGGGATGCCAGACACTCCATTCAGCAAGACCAAAAGTGGCCGTGTGAAGCGTCCAATGAATGCATTCATGGTGTGGGCCCGGATCCACAGGGCTGCTGTGGCCAAAGCCAACCCAGGTGCCAACAATGCAGAGATCAGTGTTCAGCTCGGCCTGGAGTGGAGCAAACTCACTGAAGAGCAGAAGCAGCCGTATTACGAGGAAGCTAACAAAATAAAACTGAGGCACAGGGAGGAATTTCCTGGTAAACATCTTGTTTATTTACCTGAATGCTTTAGAAGTGCAGGGCTTTTTGGAAAACCAATCTCTTGCATGATAGCAAGTAATGGAGATAGAAAAAAAATCACAAATATTGCAAGCAATACACAACCCTTCTGTGTGCTTGAAACTGTATGAATTTTTTAAAGCATTCAAAATGATGGTGCTTAGACCACCACAGCTACAGCAGCTCTTCTGAATGCTTTAGTAGTCTAATGGCCAGAGAGCGAGTTTGTTGTGAACATGGCCTGCTGCATCAGTTTCCTTGCTCCAGAAAGAGCTGCCCAGGTGGCCTGTGGTGACACATGCATCCATTCCTTAAAAGCAGGAAAGGGAAATGTCACAGGAAGCACAAACAGCATTGTATTCTGTGGGATTCTTCATCATGTAGGCTTGAGGTTCCCAAATAATGGTGTGGAAAATGTTGTTTCTCAGCCTTTTGTCAAGTGTTAAAATTTGTACCCTTAACAAATTCATTTATCCAGAAGATAATGGAGCATAAGTACTTTGAACACTTCTGAAAAGCTGTTGAGATACCAGATGTTGTGATCCTTTCTCTCTCTGTTGTCATAATGCTGCTCATTCATGATCCTGTCTAATCTGTCATAAACAAGGAAAAGAGCATCATTCTCCCTCTCTCCTTGCATCTTTCAAAAAAAGAAAAAAAAAAAGGTGTTTAAAGTTGCATTAAGAGTTAACCCATGTAAGAAACCAAGCAGCTCAGTGTAAATTCATAATACATTTATTCATATGTCTATAAGTGTTTGGTTAATGTTGTCAGGCAAAGGCAAACATACTCTCCCAAAATCTATGCAGGGTTCCTAGTGGGTTATATTTTCTGTTACATCTTGTAACCTGCAGATGTATGTGAGACTTAAGGGGTTGAGGAAACAATGAGGAAAGATCCACATTTTGAATAGTAGTGGTTTTGTTCCACACTGAAAGCCCACAGTGCCAGTGTCATGTTCTCCTTAATGTGCTTTCCTCAGCTGGGCCACATCACTCCCCACTGTTCGGTATTTCTTTGTCTCCCAAGCAGGCACTACTTGGTAACATCTCAACAATGCCCAAATATTTCTATTTCATTTCCATCTCCAGTAAAATTCCCCATTTCCAGCTCACCAAAACAAATGGAGCATTGCCATTGCCTACAGGAGCAGGTTTTGGACTTGTGTTATCAGATCCTTCAGAATTACAGATAACAGAGCTTTAGATAAACAATGAAACCATCCAAAATATTGGATGTCTGCTTTTTTTTTCATCTCTGACAGGTTGGGTTTATCAGCCGAACAAAAAGAAGTGTTCTCCACCTCCTGGCTCTGCTGCATTTTCGGGCACTTCCCAGAGTACCATCACTACAAACCCAGCTGGCACCCTTCCCTTCTCATCACCAACTTACTCTTTTGTCAACTCCAACGTTAAGAACAGTATTGCACGTCCAGTCTGTGAGTTTTCTCTAGTGAATTATTTTAAAAAATTCAGAATTTACCTATTCCAGTAAGAGCTTGTATTTACGAGAGCATGTAATGACAGGGCAAGGGGAAATGGCTTCAAACTGAGAGTAGGTTTAGATTAGATATTGGGAGGAAACTTTGCTGTGACGATGGTGAGGCCCTGCCACTGGTTGCCTGGAGAAGCTGTGGCTACTACCCAACACTTTGTGCTACTTAAGCTGTTAGGCTACAGCTGCGTCTTTCCCTTGTTTGGTCTCCACCTCACAGATACCCTGGAAGGATCTTTGTTTTTACAAGAACTCCACACTGGCTGTGAAATAGAGTGTAGTGTGAGAACCCTCAGTTCAGTGTAAGAGCTGATCTGCATATTCCTGAGAGAAAGAGCTCAGGCTCTGTCAGTGCATGGGTAGTGGATTTCAACAGCAGACAGCTCAGATCCAGGCAATGGCATTTTCTTCTTTAAGCATCCTGACAAGGGCTGCTTTCTTTGCAATGAGACAAGAAAATGAAATGCCTGATTATGCCGTGTGGTAATGCTTGGAGATATTAAAACAAAAGAACACTCAGCTTTGCTCTGGTGAAGTTCTGAGTTAGTGATGTTTGAAAACTTTTATGCAATGTGTTTTGAAACCTTTCCCTATAAAGGCAGCCCTGTTGATGAGGTGTGATTTGAAAGTGTACATTGAAGTTGGTGCTCTGCAAAACATTTCAAAGTGAAATTGTCTAGTCGTACATTCATTGGTGAAATAAGGAACCATATTGGAGATCAGGGTGTTTTACACTCCTCAGCACAAAGATTTGTTTTAAATTTGGCTCACTCCAACTCAGTAGACTTGTGAGGTCTTCTGAGCTGAAGGCACACTCCAACCCTTATGGGGCCTTAATAGGACAAGACATAGCCTCACCAGACCCATAGCCACAGCTCATTAGCCACTTCCTTCCGCCCCTGGGTTTCTATGGAAGGAAGCTTTAAAGTGTGAGCTCCAAACCCATTTGTCAAAACACATTAGATGTATGACATGAGTTGCCGGGAAAGTTTGTGAAGAAATGTTCTGTGTCTGCTCAGAAATGCTGTGGTTTGCTCTGCTGCTGTTTATCAGAACTCTGTACTCATGTCTGATAAATAACTGTTTTGTTTCCTGAAGGTGAGTCTCCTGCCATCCGTCTGCCAGCTTCTTCCATTCAACACGCTGGGCCCATGACCCTTTTCCAGACCACGGCTGCAAGCCCCACGTCAGTGGCTGTTGCAGCTCCAACTCTGTCCCTGCACCCTGTAGTTTCATCACAGCACTTTGCTGAACCTGCTCAGACAGAAGCTTTTGTATCACCTGGGCTCAATTTCTCCCTGAAGAGACCTGCACCCGTTTTCGCTGAGAGCTTCAGCAGCAGAAACCCAAGTAACATCAGCACCACTAGTGGCAGGTTTTCTGTCGCTAACAGTGAGATCCCAGGGGTTTCTGTTTTCCCTAGAGGCATACCTCTTCCCCAGGCTACCCCTTTTATTCCCTCCCCTGCCTATGTGTCTGCTCCCATTGGACAACCAGCCAGTTTGTTTGGAGGAACTCCTCAGTATCCATTTTGCCACCCTTCCTTTATACCTGGACCTCGCTGTTTCCCCTCAAGGTAATGAAACCATTTCAATACCAGTAAGAAAAAATGCTGAAAGACAGAGAGTCTTTTGACTTGCAGAAAGCAGATGGAGCTTTCAGAGGGAAATGAGCTCTTACCTTCCTGTAGCTGCCGTGTGGTGGGACCCCCTGGCCTCAGCCTGCTCGTAATATGTGCCCAGTTACTGAAGGCTCCATAGAACTATTGCAGTAATTGGCACTCCTAAGGCCATGGAAAACACAAGTATTTTCTTTCCACTTTATGGGTCTAAGTGCAGTTGATTTAGGCAGAAGAGCGTTAGGTAGAGATAATGTAAATATATTTCGAAAATGGTCAGATAGAATTAAAGTAGGTGTGCCCTGGAGATGTCTCCTGGGTACACTATGATTGCCATAAGTGCTAATATTTCTGAAACCCAGCCTGGTGGGAGGTGCCTGCAGAATTCTTGTGTAAGCAGTAATTCCTAGTTCTTCCTTTTCAGTCTCTGAACAGTCAGTCAGACATCCCCTAATAGAAGAATTTCCAAGCTAACACATGTAATGTCCCGTAGGACATCTGCTGAGCTGAGCATGCACAGAAAGCACCAGTGCCCTGGTGCAGGTGGGCAGCTCAAACACAAGTCATCTGATGCTTATTCTTTATAGGGCATCACTTTTCTTTCATGACTGCACAGTAGCAAACCTAACAAATTATTATGATTATTAGACTTAAAATTTGCCTGTTTGTACACTGCTCATTCTCACTAGTAGTAACAACCAGTATGTTCCTGTGGCAATAAGACCACCTGGTCTTTAATTAGGGCTAATGATGACCCATTAGACTCAGAAGAACTTCAGGAGCTGGTAAGTGCAATACAAGATGTTTCTGGTCCTTTAAAGAAACACAGGACACATATTCCCAAAATTGCTAAAAATGATCTTTGCTCAGCCCTTGGTGTCTGAAAGGAGACAGTTTTGTGAGGCCTCTGAGAGAGAAGAGTGTTCTTGCAGCATAAAAGATTGTTCTGATTTCACACATTAATGGACTTCTGAAGGCTGGCAGCTTTCTTAATGCCAGGGTCATTCTAATACAATGATTTATAAGTTGTCTGTTCTATAAACTCATTTCTTGCATACTGGAGTCATGATTTCTGAACTGAAAGTGCAGATGTATGCACTAAAGATTTAAATATTAGATTGGAATGATGAATAGTCCCATTGAAACATCAGTAGATATTGTATCAATGTCTTTACAATGTCTGCACTGTAGAGCTCGATTACTTCTTCACGTTTTGTTTTCTTCACAATGTAGTGAATTTCTCTAAAATACTGTAAATTACAATCCCTGTGTCATTCTGCATCAGAATGAAAATTCAGGCATCTGCCACTGGAGGAATACGGTTCCATTTGACATAGTAACTTCCTGCAATTTACTATGTGGTTACTTTATAAAAATGTATCACTGTGTGTTCTTTAAATATTAACATTGACAACCACATATTGGGCACAAGATTCTCTGTCCTGTTTGATAACAGTGTAACAGATGAAAGAGCTCACTAAAAATCATAAATAAGAGCTTTTTACCCCAGGTCTGTCACAAATTTCGGCATGCAGAAATTAGACAAACTGACTTTTGATGCTTTGTTTTATTAATCTGAGTATGTTGATTAACTCACTGCATGCTGGTTTATGCATGGTATTATTTGATTGATAAATGCATAATTGATAAATTATGTTTGTTCTCAGAGCAACCTTATGTGTATATGAGGTTGAACAAATGCTTATGCACAGAAATGGAATCTGAATGACTCTTGTTATGGTCCTAGTGCTGAAATTAGGCATGGTTTTAAAGTTTGTAGGTTTTAAAAAACAGGATAAGCTGAGTAGCATAGAACATTAGTGTCACTGTGCAGCCCCACATTTCTGAAAGCCAGCTTTGAATCTCTTTCCTTGCAGCACATTCCCACTCAGAGCTCCATTTGGCTACGGGAATTTCTCCAGCTCAGTGCCTCAGTGCTTTGGCTTTTATGAAGAGAGGAACCAGAGGCAGGAGGTGATCCTTTCCCCTCTGGATGAAGACTATCATTTCAGGCCATACTCAGAAGAGAGGCTGTGTAAGAACCAGCACGTCTGTGGGAGCCCCGAAATTGTGTTCAGTCAGAGCACCTACAGTGAGGAGCGAGTTCTGAGCCCCCTGCCACAGCTGGATGTGGAAGTGGTGGAGGAGGTTTTGCCATCCCCCCCATCTACTCCCTCCAGCACTTACATTGTCAATGTAACTGACAGTGATGAGGAAGAGGAAGTAAAGTTTTTTCAAGTATTGTAATTTTTAAAACATATTATAATCCAGAGAAATATTATACAATGGGAAATAAATGTTTTCCTCAACACCACCTTTTCAGTCAAGTGTGTTCAATGGGAAACCCAGGTAGCTTTAGTAAGTTGCACAGGTCATTTTGAAGAGTCTGATGAGCTGTTTGGATAAGAGGAAAGTCTTATAAATAGTAGAAAATGCCTGTTCATTTCTAAATTCTCACTGAAAGCTGATCTGGCCTGCAGGAATGCATGTGGCCAAATGTACTAATTCCTCCACAAGCCTGTTTCGGGGTATAAAACAGCTGTTTGTGGGATCGTTCTCTAGATCTAACTTCCCTCTTCTCCCATCTTTTTTTTTATACCGTGTGGTGTAAGACATCAGACATGTTTCAATGCACCAGAATCTAGAATGGTACGCAACTGTTCTGATAAATTCTGCTAAGCCCAGAGGAAGAGAGGACTGATTTAACACATCCTGTACATACTAATGGGAAACTACATGTAAATGTGATCCCTTCTTCCCTCCCAGCTAGAGCTGATGTCCTGGACTGGTTGTTAGGGATCTGTGTCTGCAGGTCTGTGTCACTGGAGCCAGCCCTCAGCTGAGCTCTCTTGAAGGCTCTCCTGTCTTGTCTACAACAGAAGTGAAAGTTATACAAACAACCCACTCAAACCTGGCTTCCTCTGCATCATCCCTCAGCATGTCTAGCAGCCCTGTAGCTGGGAAAATGTGATAGAAGAGGTTTTTAGTTCCCCTTTCTAGGTCGTTTTCAGCTCACCTACAAACTTCTCCTAAATACAGATTTCTGAAGTGCCAAGTATCTGTGCTGTTACTTTCCTCTGGCAGTGTGAAGTGGCCAGTCTAGGCCAGCACAGGCAGGGCCAGTCCCTTGGTGACTGTGTGCCCTCCTGCAAGCCTTCATGGCAGTGCAGAAGGTAATTGGGACGTGAGGGACATGTTCTACTTGCTTAAAATTATTTTCTTCCTTACTGTTTACCTTAATCTAAACTAAAAACCACCTTACATCCTTCTCAGCTTGAAAAACAGGTGCAGATTTTCTGCACAAAGTTTGTTTTCTTCCTGCTGCTGTAGAAGTCTAAAGACATGCGGTGCCTCCCTGCATCACTGCCTGTGGCTATCCATTTACAGAGACAACTTTCCTCTCCAAAATTACTGGACACTTTTATGGATTGGATGTTATTAAAAGCCCTTGTGCTGTTATACCTGTTTCCCTTCTCTTATGAGAATGAACTACTTCAGTATAGTCACTGTTGTGTTGGAGAAGTTTGCAGACAGCACAGAGAAGATTATAGCATTTCACATGTGGAAATACAGTTAAAAAGATGTCTGCAGGTACAATCTCCTTCAAGTTCACTTGTCTGCAGGAATGAAGCAGAAGTCATAGCAGAAAGTGGTAGCAGTGACCCACCCTTTAAAAGAAGCCCAGGGAGTGCTTTGATACCCTTTTGCTATCGGCACATCGGGACAAGCCCTTGTCTAGCTGCTGATCATCTTACAGCACTTCTCCCTCTTTGGCAGGACAGCTGCTCCAGAGCCCTTCCAAATATCCCTGCTGCCCTACATGGGTGGTGGAAAACCAAAGCTAAACAGAATATTCTGGGTCAGCTGAAGCTGCTCTCAAGTGTTAGGATAAAGGAGTTCGTTCTTAACTCTCCAGTTTCCCTCACGGGTTCACAGCCTCCCTCCTTTGATCATTTTGAATGACCTGAACAAGAAGAATGTTCTGTAAAATGGGAGATTGCACATTCCACTCAAGTCAGCCAAAGTCATAACATTTCTCTCATCAGTGGGAGTGTCTGTAATGCAGAGGTTAGGCAGGACAGTCTTCTCCCTTCTCCTGCTAAGACTTTGATTCTGGCTAACGTTTCCTTCAGTGTCAGCAGGAGTCTTCTCAGAGCACTTTGTTCCACAGCCTTTCCCATTTCTGAAGAGAGAATTGCAATGGAATATTACTGAGCTCTGATACATGTCCGAGTCATTCTCTGCTCAAGTCTGTTTCTTGAACGGGCATTTTCCTCTGCAGGTCTGTTTCCTTCTCTGTGCCTAATTCCTGATTTACTATGAATGTAAAGGAAGAATCATTATCTTTTGCTCTTCAGCTAACAACAGTAGCATTAAATCATCTTGCAAATTGTCGAGCAAGTGCAGAACCCCCTCTGCAAAAGCTCTGTCATCAGTTTTGCCCTGGGGAGGCTGAAACACCTCTTTGTTGAGCTTAAGGGTGCTGCATGGAGGCTGCTGCTCCATGCCTTGGCCATGGGGGATGTAACAGATGAGGGAACAGAGCAGACTTGAAATTCCCAGCTGATACTCTTAATCAGGTGGTTTGGATCCTGGAGGAAATGAGTCTGAGCCTGTGTAATTCTTAGATAACCAGAAGTCTGACCTTTTTCTGTGAAATCCAGCAAATGTCCCACTGACTTAGGGAAGAGCTTTTGAACAAGTGGGCACAGGCAGGATCTGACTCATCCTGTGCCAGAGGCAGCGTTAGAGCACCAGAGCACTGTTAATAAGGCTAAAATATCCTGAATCTTTCCATGCAGCAATGTCTCAATAATGTAAATGATGTATCATAAATATATAGATAGAGTCACCTATATATAACCACTGCACAGCCTGTCATTTTATTTTTATACAGGGAGTTTCTGGTTTATTTTTATAAAATCTTGTTTCTATTTATAAATTGAGATATCAATTCTCATATTACCAAGATCCAAAGGTAAAAATATCACTATATAAGAAGTGCAAATATTGCACGTATTTTTATGATACTTGAACACTGAAAACAATCACAAGCAGATAGATGTTGGCATAAATATTTTAATAATCTTTAAATAAGGCTCTTTTTATTCAATTTTTTTCTTTTTTGAGCTGATCTTCTTTTAGAGAAATATATGGAGCAGTCCCTGCAAAGATTTGTTGTACTGAGAAGATTTGTGACAGTCCTTTAGTACGAGCATACATGTTTGTATCAAAGTGGGTTTTTTTTTCCTTTGGGTAGAGAGAAATTTTATGCAAGGATGAAAGCAGAGTAGCTAAATTTGTGTCTAAATTTGGCTTGCATTTTAACTTATTTATAATATAGACATGCACAATAGTGCCATTGTTTTGTTCTATGTTACAGGCAGCTATAAATAAGTAGGGGAATTCACAGGAGAAAAAAAAAAAAAAATCAAGATTTCCCTTCAGGATATTCCATATGATTAGAAAAGAGCTGAAATTTTTCCCCAGTATTTTTTGCTCTAAGAAACAAGATTTAGTTGTGTCAAGAAAATTCATTACCTCTGTGGGTCAGCTAAAATGTCGTTTATAGCTCTCTCACCCTGATAATTCTTTCTAGGTGTCCCTACAGTTCCTGACTTTCCTCTCCCAGGCTGGTATCAGAAATAAACTGACCTTCACAGAATCAGAGACGTTCAGTGTTTGAAGTGCTGGGGGACAAAGGGGACATATGTAAGATAGAAACCAAAATGGTATCTGCAAGTGGGAACAGTCACATTTCCTTTGGGCAGCCATGGCAAGAGCCAGCAAAGACCTTCAGTACAAAAGAGATTAGAGTTTTTAATAGCATAAATAATCCTCTGGACAAGAGACAGAATCATTACTGTTATCTGGCAAACCTTTATTTTGAAGGGAGTATTCATTTCCTACCAGCCTGATTTACTGATACACTCTGAAAACCTATCCACGTGGAAATTCTCCCCATTTCTCATTTCCCTGGTGGTTCACCTACACAGACACTTCAAGCATAGAGATGAATGGAGAGGGTTGAATGGATAATGCAGATCAATGTCTGTCTGAGGAGTGTGGCTAAGAGGTAATGGCACTTCCTGCCACTCGGAGCTGACCCCATAAAAATCCATGTCAGTCAACCCTTGCAGCCTTGAGTGGGGCTGCAGTTGAGCTGGCTGGGAGTCACACGCTGACACAGAGAAGGCAGTTGCTTTTTGTGGGCTCAGTGTGTGCAAGGAGCTTCTACAGCACCGTGGAGTCCCCCAGTGTTTGCAGCTGGTAACCTCAGCGTGGCCCCACTAACTCGGACTCTCCTCTCGTGGTGCAATCCTGACCCTACGGGCTAATTCAGCAGTGAGACAGAGTTGTGCAGCTCCCTGAGGGGCAGAGATCCATCAAAGAGATGATGTGTCGACTTCAAGCCTTGGCTCAGCCCTGAAGGATGCAGGAGAAGACAGGGATGCTACTTTGGGGGAGTCATGGCAGTGAGCAGATATCCCTGAAGGGCAGCACTGGGAATACGAGCTGTGGATGTTCCCAAGTCCTTCCTCAAGCCCAGCCCTTCCATTGACCATAACGGGAGACAGGCAGTGAACGTCCTTTCCTTCTGTCCTTATATACAGGCACATAAAAATCTATCCTGTATCCCTTCAGCTGTCCAGGAGTAAAATATTTCCCAGGAGGGGACAGATTTAGGGTGTCTCTGGAGCCATGGGATCAGCTATGATAAGATTGCACATCAATATAGCAAACAAATAAATAAGCAGCTCTTGAGCTCCTTCCTTCCCCCAGCTGTCCCCTTTTTCCTAGCTTTGGACGCACAATGGATTTCTGTGCTGACGAAGGCGCCGGAGGGGCGGTTTTGCAGAGGGAGCCCCAGGGAGGTGCCCAGGCTTTCCCCCTGCCCCGGAGGGGGACAGAGCCCAGCTCAGCCCCGCGCCGGAGGGCAGAGCCGCTGGAGCACCGGGAGCATCCCGGGGTGTGCGGAGGGAGAAGGAGAGGAGGGGGCTGCGGGCGGGCGCGGTGCCGCGGTGGGAGGGGACAAGCGGCGCCGGGCGGGTTTATAGGGCGGCGGCGGCGGCGGCGGTGGAGGATCGCGGTCCCTGCCCGGAGCCATGAGGGTCCCGGGGCTGCTCTGCGGCATCGCCCTCTCGCTGCTGCTGCGGCTGCCGCCCCGTGAGTGCGGAATGCCCGGGCGGAGTGCGGAATGCCCGGGCGGAGTGCGGAATGCCCGGGCGGAGCTGCGCGACAGCCCCGCGCCAGCGCTCCGGCTCCGGGAACGCCCGGGGATGGATGGATGGATGGATGGATGGATGGATGGATGGATGGATGGA
>NW_024582079.1:3359446-3455292 GCF_017639235.1 Corvus kubaryi | reverse complement strand
GGATGGATGGATGGATGGATGGATGGATGGATGGATGGATGGATGGATGGATGGATGGATGGATGGATGGGGGATCCTCCTGCTTTTCCACAACCAGCGCAAAGCTCCCTCTCCTCTCCCGCCCCGGGTTCGTGCTGTCTGACGCCGGGGTGCGGAGGGGCCGGAGGTGCTGAGCCGCTCCTCTTGTTCTCCGCAGCCGCGGCCGCTGAGGTGCAGCTCCAGCCCGAGGTGGTGGTGCCGCGCTGGGCAGCCCCGGGTGGCTCCGGCAGCCCCAAGGTAGGTCGCGCCCAGCGCTTGGTTTCTGCTTTGTTTGCAGCCCTACCTTTCCGGGGCAGGGGGGATGTCGCGGGTAGCACAGCACCTGGCGATGCGCGTTTCGGGTTTGTGAAGCTGCGAGGATGAGCCAGGAGCTGCCACAGCTCCTCCAGATCGCAGGAAAGGCTGTGTGAGCTGGCTGGCACTTCTGGGAACTGCTTTCACCCTGCCCTCCGCCATGCCTTAAAGCCTCGGTCTGTAGCTACCTGATCGATGTCTGTGAAAGGGGAGCGGGGCCATGCAATCAGTGGCATTTAGGGATAGAAGAATCTGCTGTAGGAGAAGATAAGCCCAGAAAGCCACCTGTGTCCTGGGCTGCATCAAAATAACTGTGACCAGCAGGTCAAGGGACAGGATTCTGACCCTCTACTCTGGTCAGGTGAGACCCCACCTGCAGTGCTGTGTCTGGGATCCCCAGCACAGGAAGGACATAGACCTGTTGGAGCCAGGCCAGGGTTGGGCAGTGAAGATGCTCCAAGAACTGGAACACCTCTCCTATGAAGACAGACTCAGAGAGTTGGGGTTGTTCGTCCTGGAGAAGTCTCTGCAAAGACCTTGTCACACCTTTCAGCACCTGAAAGAGCTGCAAGAGAGCTGGAAAGGGACATTTTACAAGGGTATGGAGTGACAGAACAAGGGAGAATGGCTTTAAACTGAAAAAGGACAGGTTTAAATTAGATATTTGGAAGAAATTTTTGACTGTGAGGGTGGCGAGGCCCTGGCACAGGTTGCCCAGAGAAGCTGTGGATGCACTGTCCCTGGATGTGTGCAAGGCCAGGTTGGATGGGGCTTGGAGCCATCTTTCCTAGTGGAAGGTGTTCCAGCCCAATGGCATGGGGATGGAACAAGATGATCTTTAGGGTCCCTTCCAACCCAAACCATTCTCTGGTTCTGGGAATCCCAGCTGTGAGGGTGCTTTGCGAGGTAAGAAAAGCCAGCCAGCAGCTCAGGTGGGTTTAGCTGTGTCTCTGTTAATACACATCTCACCCCTGCTGCTGTTACATGGATGAATGAAGTGATGTGTCAATCGTCTCCAGACTCTGACAATCACTGAGGTCCTGACAACATCAAACACAAAACACAGTTCAGCCTTCCCAGGCTTTGTGTTGTTGCAATCAAGAAGTAATTGCAGTTGTGTGATTAAGTAAAAAAGGGAACTCCAGAGTATGTTTTTTACATTGTGAACCAAAAAAAGGGAAGCTACAGCATTATGGAGACATGCCATTTTTCTTGAATGTAGTGGTGTTATTTGGGAATTTATTAATGGGTCTTTTCCATATGATGAGACTTTCTAAAAGTTATTATTGTGTCCTCTTACACACAAAAAACTCTACAATGACTCTCTCGTGATCTTAATTCTTTTTAAAATGCCCTTGCAATGCTGCCTGCAAGTTTTGGTTCTGTTATTGATAGTGATGCAAATACATCTGGAGAGCATTTCCCCTTATACAAATTTGCTGGGTCTCAGGGGTCACACTTGGTTTGTTTCAGGCAAGTTCCTGTTGGCTCTGAAATGAGTGTTAGCAAAGCTTATATACAGCTGGGATATTTCATTTACACAGCAATTGACGGACTCTGAGGCAGTGGGATTACTGAAGGAGAAGGGAGGGAGACATTAGTAGTAATGATATTTGCACAACCTTTGTGAAGAGACTTTTGTGGTGATGGAGACCCTCAGCTATGGGTGAGGCAACCTCCAGTGCTGTCATGTTAGTGAGTGAAACAGACCTAGCCTGAGATGAACTGAGCACCTGTGACTCGGTAAATGGAACTGTGCCTCTTGCAATTATCCTTTCTTGTATATCCTAAATGTATTAACTTGTTTTGCATCATCTGCGTGGGCCTGATGCCACATCCTGGAAACTGAAGGGAGGATGAGCAAAACCCAGAATATGAGCAGGGAGCTGATGAAAAGAGATATTTGTATTTGATGAAATGGCAAGTGAGCATATCTCTGGGCTGACAGAACACCCCATTCAGCCAGCCTTGCCTTCTTTCACTTTCAGTGTTCTGTTCTGCTAAGTCTCCTCCAACACTGATTTAGAAAACTCCATGGCTTAATAATTTCACCAGCCCTCATGATTTTTTTTTTCTTCCAGCTGAAAAAAGTGCATTGTTATATTAATATGAGTTATTTATCTTCTGGGGAATTTGTTCATCCAGTTTCTTTACCAGAAAACATTCAGACTTGGAAATCCCAAGCTGACTTTACGCAGTGGTTCTACTTTGAGGGAGGTAAAACTGCAGACCTCAGAGCCTCTTCCAGTTGCTCCTCTCAAAATCTTAGTCTGTGCTTTAAGTCTCTGGAATGATTTGGGTTTTTTAAATGTTGGGGTTAGTGTATACATTTGCCCTTGCACTAAGAAACTGGGGTGGATTCTGTTCAAACCAGCAGGCCTTGGGGAGGCAGCTGTCCTCTGTCCTGCTGTGGAGCTGCAGGCACGTTGCAAACCAGGGCTGTGGCGTGTGCTTGAACACACTAGAAAGCTGCTGTCATGGTTTCCTGGGACTAAAACAACAACAGCTGTGAAATACTGTCTGTGCAGTGGCTGGAGTCTGAAGGCATCCAAGGGTCCCCGTTGCCTGCCTTTTACTGGCACTTTCTGCGAGTAAAGGAACGATGTGAAAATCTCTGGAAGAGGCGCGATTCCTCGCATCCTGAAATAGGCTCCTAAAAATGTCTTTCTGCTGTGACAACAAAGGAAGCTTTGGTTAACTAGCTCAGATATTTGACTCTTCAGCCTCTGGGGCAAGCTGGGATGTCCTATGATATGGTGCTGAGCACAGTCTACAGGAGAGGGGGGTGCAGGGAGCCCTTCCCATCCAACCTCCAAGCACTCCAGCACCAGGATTTGCTGCCTCATCTGAGCACATTATTCTCCTGAGACACCAGGAGGTGTCTCTAGCTCAGGTGCAGCATCCCAGCAGATGCCTGTACCGCTTCCTGGCTCTGCATAGCTGTGCTGTGGGATGCAGCAGCGTGCCTGGAGCTGGGAGCCACCGTGGCACATCCCTTCCCTTCCCCATCACTCCAGGTCTGAAGTAGGAGGAAGGCAAGGGGTGCTTTAAGGTCAGCTGCAATTCCCAGGGGAGCAGTTTGTATTTGTGGGTGTGTTCATAACTATGATGTGTGAGTAACAGGCAGCCTCTCTCTTGCACACAGCATCCACTCCGAGCTGAAGTTACAGTAAAGGCAGAAGGCCAGGAGCTCGTCTTGGAACTGGAGAAAAATAGGTAAGTGTGCTTGTGCCTCACACTGTGATCCCACTTAAATTATGAATAAGGATTACAGTGAGATCAACAGGAAAACCTCCACTGACTTCAACAGGGTTTTGATAAAGACAGGATGAGGAAGTCCTTCTCTGGATTTCAAGGTTATTCTGAGTCCCCTCAGATGTTAATCATCCAAGCAGCACACTATAGCAGAGCTTTGTCAGCAAAAAACCAGATGGTGACCTGGCCCTCAGTGTGTAAACTTACTTTTGCATCATAATTCTTCCTACATTAACTGGAAAATGTTGCTGATATGGAACTCCCTATTTACCAAATGGCTCAGTGCTTTAGTCAGTGTGACTCTAATGAGGATTTCATTTGCTGTGATCCAAAGAGGTCCTGCTCTGCTTCCTAGGAGAAATTATCTGACAGTTTCAATTCCATTAGTGCCCTTCATGCTAAACTCGACTGAAAAATTGGTTTTGCATTAAGTGAAATGCAGCCTCCTCTCAGGCATGTGAGAGCAATGCTGTGTGCTGTCGCAGGGTGTGACGTAGATTGAATTCAGAAGCTGCAGGAGATTAAGGTAGGGAGAAGGATTCTGGTCTGGAGGCCACTCCAGAGCCCCTCTGCCCTGTGAGTACTTTAGTTTCCAGTGGTGGAATAGCAGCTGGGAATTTAGCTGCAAGAAGCTCGTCTTTGCTCAGCAGTCCACTTGCACTGTTAGTGTTTATTTTTAAATGGGTATGAAAAATCATCTATGGAAATACAACCAGATGTCTTCTAGAATCTGTAGGAATAATAACCTGGGACTAATGACCTTGGTTATATTTTGAATGTATTTTATGGACATCCCAACCACAGAGATTGGGGACTCAGCTTTCCTCCTGAAAGAGTGAAGTGTCAGAAGATCTTATTAGTTTTGATGGCAGGGCATAAACCTAAATGATATTCAGGGTGTTTTGGGGGAAAACCAGATTTTTTTTTGTCACTGTCTGCAGTAAAGCCTGGAATGTGATGGCTGATAGAAGGCATGTACCTCCCACGAGGTGTTCTCTGTAAAAAGCCACGAAAGCTGCTGAGAGTTCCAGTGCTGCAAAAACTGAATGCTTTTCATGGGCAGTCATGCACCTGTGTAGAACTAAACAGAAACAGCTCTAAATTCTGTGTGTTTGAGCAGGTTTCAGCAGGGAAAATAAGACCAGGCACCATAAGCACTGCTAAGTCAGTCCTGTCTGGAGAAATTGCTGCTGCTGATGACAGTGGTACCATGCCAGGTCTGAGCTGAGCCGGGAGGCAGCACAGCCACTGATGCTGCTGGGAGTCTCCTTCCAGGACTGTCAGGTCTTGCTGATTCTGCAGTTGCTATGCAAAAGTGAATGTTTCTGGCACAGCTGAAGCTGGCCAGAGAAAGGATCCTTGCTGGGTTGATGCATTTGTGCTCCAAGCACCATGATGTAAGCTCCAGGTGCCTCGCAGGAGCAGTGCTGTGCTATTTCCAGCACAGAAAAACCCATTGCTGGTGTTAGTAAACAGAGTTATAATAATAGAAGGTTTCTATTGTGTTTGTTTCCTGAAATGCATTTTCATTCATTGAGATGTATACACACAGGCTTGGAAATGGGTGCACACACTTCCACTGCAGGATGGATCTCCTTTACTGGTGCTGATGAAACACAGCACCTGGTTCGGAGATTTTTAATTTTTGTTTTCTGTGGAAAATGCAGGTGATTCACAGAGAGCAGTGCTTCATGTGGGAGTCTTGCCCGGCCTCAAGTCCTTGCTCAAGAAAGGTGATGGTACAACCCCCAAAATGCAATTAGTGGAAAGGTTCCACTTTTCAGAGACTTGTGAAAGTGCTGAAGTAGTTTTGGCACTTAAATTAGGAATTAAAAGAGGAATGATGAAGGCCCTGGGAGCCCTGTGTATTTATCAGCATCCACAGAGCACTTTTTAGAGTGCTCTTTTAGAAGAGGCAAACCTCTTCTCCTTGTTGAAGAGAGAGGCAGAGCCCAGCCTGGCCCCTCACATTCCCAGCCTGGCATTGCTCCACAGCACCCAAGAGCTTATCACTGCTCTTGCTTATCTTACAGGGGAGGCTGAGGTTCTGGCTGAGGTTTGGGCTCCTGAGTAGCTGCAGCATCCAGGACTTCTTCTGTTGCCCGAGCAGCAGGAGAGAAAGGGAAGTCTCCCGAGTGGGAAGTGTCCCTTCAAAGCTGTCCAAAGCCTGTAAGCTCCAGGTTTTGGATTCACATGAAAGTGGGTGTAAGAGAACTGCAACTTCAGGGAAGGTACTTGAGGCTTTTTAAATTCAAATAAGCCTCAAAGTACTGGGTCATTTAATTGCTCCAATTTAGAGGAGCCTTTGGGAACCAGCTTTGCTGCTGAGGTTGGTGCTGTGCTCCCCCTCTGTCCCTGGGCTCAGCGCAGGGATGTGAGTGCACTCGCCTGGCCCACGTTTTACTCTTGTATCCACATCCCAGACTCCCATCGTTCAAGGAAAGCATGAAATGATTGGCATAATTTGGGTTTGGTTGGGATATGATTTATCCAAAACTAGAGAGCAGATGTGCCGGGCCTCTGAAACTGCTTCAGGTGATGGTCTTGGTGGATTAGGCAGCCTCATCACACATTCCCCACTCTCTTTATGGAGAGACAACTGATAAAATTGCTTTGAAAAGTGGGGAAGTGTTATGATCTGTACTTTGTTAGGGATGCACTAGCTTTGGAAGAAACACTCCAGTTTCAATATGTGGAAGAAATGTACACACCATTCAATTTCATATTCCATGTGAAAAGGACATTGTGTTCATCCACAGAGGTGAAACACAGAATTTATTGCATATCTTGCTTCAGAGCTGGGCCCAACCCCGTGTTTTGTAATAAGCTCATCACACATCTGCATTTGGGCTTCATATATTTGTGAATACAGTTATTGCATTAGCAGTTAACATAATATTGCATTATTTCCTGTTCAGAAGTTTGATAAGAAGTCAGAAGCATGCTGGAGTTTCAAGCAGAGTTCATGACACATTAACATTTCAGAATAATGATAAATATATCCCTCAAACGATTCAGGCTTGTTTTAAACGACTCAAAACCATGTCCTGCAGCTGTGGGATTGGAAAGCTCAAAGCTGCACAAACAACAAATATATGGAGAGTTGCCTATAAAGCAGCTTTAAATTTGGCTGGGGCTTAGGAGCGGAAGAATCTGAGTTGCAAACCTTGGATGAAAAGTGACTTTTTTTTAAAAGGCATTTGCATTTGTTAATAAAAAGCAGCTTTGAGCCAAGCAGGGTGAGGCTGAGAGCCTCTCAATGTGTGTGGCAGCACTGCCTGGTGTGAGTCTCTTCTTAGTGGAGAGCTCCCATTTCCACAGCAGAAACCTGCATGGAATTTGTCTTCTCACCTCAGTGAAGGAAAGGGAGCAAAAAGACCTCTCCTCTCCTCTCCTCTCCTCTCCTCTCCTCTCCTCTCCTCTCCTCTCCTCTCCTCTCCTCTCCTCTCCTCTCCTCTCCTCTCCTCTCCTCTCCTCTCCTCTCAGCTGCCAAGGGTAGTGGAGGCTGCTCCAGGGGGTGTCCCTGGGACAGCCTGGGGCTGTTTGTTTCGGCTCCTTATTCTGGCCACTGCAGTGGGTGGCAGAGCCCCAGGGGAGATGTGCAGCAGCTGGCTGAGGACACAGCAAAGGAGGTCCAGAGCTCATGTGGTCTGACCTGTGGAGCCATCAGAAAGTTGTTTTCAGGCCACTCTGACAGGGAGCAGTATCACTGGGTAGGTGACAGGCAGTCCTGCCCTGCCTGGTGCTCTCAGTGGTGCAGTAAAAGATCTGTGTGTCACTTGTATTTCAGTGTTTCCTGCTTTTGCACATTTCCAGGACCTCTCCTACCAACTGAGTGAGGAAGTTGCTGCCTGTTTCTGAGCAGGAAGGATATATGAGATTATTCCACTGATGGGCTACACATCATCAGTGTCTAATGGGCTTCCTTCATGGGCAGGGGTTAAGGGTCATGCAAAGGAGGGAAACTGAGTTTATCCTGCTCTACTGTCTCTTGGAATCATCAGAAAAACAGGGGTGGGACCTGGAAAGCCACAGCTGCTTTTCAGCCTCCTGATTCCCTTGGGATATTCAGTGATTCCTCTGTGTGGGGCAGAGAGGAAGAGACCAGGAAATGAAGCCTTTTAAATCCTCTGTGCACTGACTCATTATTTTATTTCCTTTTTCCTCCCTGGGCAACCTTTGTGGTTCCTATTGGTAAGCCAAGGGTCTATGTGACAGATCTCGCTTGGGTAACATAATTTACACAGTGAATGTCACGGATGGTGTTGGTGGGAGAAGGGGATGGAGAGTCTTTAGTCTGTGATGCTTTCCCAGGCCTTACAAATGGCTTGTTTGGTTCCACCTCAATAGATGGGAAGCCACTTTTTCCTTCCAAACTGCTGTGTTTACACAATAAATATGTTCTTAGCAAAAGCTCTAGAGGAAGGGAGCTTAAGAGCTCCAGGACTCATCTGGATGGAACTCACCAAGAAAAAAAAATTGGATTTCATTGGTTTTATGAAGTGCCAGGTTTTGACTGCAATATTCCAGAGGCTTGAAATCTCCCATTTCCCACTAGTGGTGGATATGGAAAGCAGGCCTGCCTGCTTGTGTTGTCATGAGTCATGTGTTGGTGGTGTTCAAGATGGGGCCACTTCAGGTTTTGATAATAAATTCTGGCTTTAGGGAATATTTAAGTGACTGAGAGGCAAGAGTTCACATTCCCCTTCTTACCCTACTTGGATCCTGTTGAGAGGCAATGGAGTGGGACCACAAATTGTAGATGGAAATCTGATGTCTCAGGTTTCTTGGGAAAATCAATTCCCTCCACCCCCAGATGCTGGCAGCCTGGCTGGACAGATTTATTGTGATTTGAGGAAAGGGACAGGGAAAGACATGTAAGAGTCTGCAGGCTTCACTTTTCTTGGTCCCATGACTGAAAAATCAATGTCAATGTTTCTCGTGAGAGCTTCATGGACGATTTGGCTTTTGTTTTTTGGGAGGAAATAAAAACCATGTCCATCTCCTAGATACTGCTGTTTGTTTCTAAATTGGAAGCTGTCCATCTAGACTAGCCCCTCTGTAAAATGAATCCAAGCAAGGCTGCTGATGGGACCAAATTATTAAAAGTCCTTCTTGCTCTAATTAGCAAGAGTGTCAGGATGCTGCTGGGGCACTCTGGGTGCCTGTGGGTGATCCCAGGCTGGTGCAACTGAATGTGTTCATGGCAGTCCCCTGGGATGGAGGGACCTGAGCTCCTCTTAGACTTGTGCTAGCAAGTGATGTTTTACAGGCAAAACTGTTCCTATTATCAGGAAAATAGGGGTGAGGTTCTGTAGAGCAGCTGGGAAATGTGCACTCCCCCAAGAGGACATAGTCATGCAGGGTCCCAACTTTCCTTCTGCTGTTTTTGGGAGTGTTTGGGTGTGCTGTGCATCCCCTCTTCCCCCAGCTGCTTCTCTGCTCCTCAGCAGTGGCCAGAAGAACTGAAATCCACATCCTTTCCCCATCCCCAAGTGCCACAGGGGCAGCTGCCTGCCGAGAGAGCTGGGTTTGCACCGTGCCTTCAGCCTGCCTCTCCTGTTGAGAGCCATCTCAGTTCATGAGTGAGGTATGTGACCTCCCTGGCACGGCATCCCAGCAGAGCCAGGCTGCTCTGTGCTGTCAGCTCTGCATGCAGGGCCCTTCCAGGGAGCAGAACAGGAAGGAGGGCTTTGTGTCAAACAATGATATCATTGACAGGCTGGAGCAGGACCAGGACTGCTCCACGACAGCCATCAGCAGGAACCGGCTCAGGCCATCTGTACATTATGGCACCGAGCCACTCTCCCTTCGTTTGGCTTCCTCACTTGTATTTAACCCGGCTCCCAAGGCTTTCTGGGGAACAAATCCTACCAAGAGCAGGCTATTCCACCCTGAGCTTGGAGGCTGAGCTGGATCTTGGGGAATGACTGACCTTGCTGAAAGCTGGTCCCTGTTGAAAAGGTGTGAGGCCTCTCTAGAACATCCCAAGTGCTCGTGTGCAGCTTTCCCTGGCCTCAAACCGGCTGCAGCTGCTATTGAGCTTTAGCAAAGGAGGGTACTCCCATCCCAAACCAGCTTTTTCTCTGACTTCATCAATTCTTCATGCTGATAACTCCTCTAATGAGACGCTCTGTGCTGCCTTTTAGGAAGATGATGTGTGCTAGCGATCTGCCAGCTGCCTGACTGGATCTCAGAAGCCTTTGAGTGATGTTATTTTGCATCCAGACTTTTGCAGCTTCAGTGTGAGGTGCTGGAGAAGTGGTCACTGAGGCATGTAATGTAACTGAGAAGAAAGAATCACATTGTGCTGCTTTTTCCAGATTTTCCTTCTCCAGCACAGAGGTGAACTCTGTGTTCCTCTGGAAATGGTGATGTACTTCTATCAGTGCTTTGCAGGGCTGAGCTCCCCTGGAATCAGCTGTTTAGCCAGGCAGGGATGTTGTCCTGAAATGATGGCAGATAAGGTTTTGGGGTATGGGTGTCTCTCTGCTGTTTATCCAGCAACTGGTACACATGGAAAAGAGAGTCAAGACTGGCTGACAACTCTGGTGCACTCTTGGTGGCAAGGTTTGTTTGCTGTTTATTTACAGTTTGGTGGAAAGCTTGGTGCTTGCTAAAGAAGTGAGTTGGGCTGGGAATGAAATTTTACAGGCTCAAAATAAGACACCAAGGGTGTTGCAAGACGTCCTTTTTTATTTCCTCTTTCCTCACTGCCCACCACACCCTGTGCAATCCCCTGTGAGAGCCCTTTCTGGCAGCGCTGCAAGAGCCCCAGGGCCCCCCTGCATTAAGGCTGGGTACTGTCTTCAAAATAGGACTGTTTCATGCTCAGAGCAAGAAACTGGACTTTTCTTAGGGACCCTGTGGTGTAGAGTAAGAGTCAACTGGTGGAGAGACGCTTGGCAGTTGTAACATGGAGATGCCACAGGCTCTCAGCTCAGCAGCTGTGTAAGTGTCCCTAAAAATTCAGACAGAGCTCCTTAATCCACTCTAGAAGGGGCTGTAGCCTGAGTGTGCAAGTAGGAAGGGACATGCACACCCCCTGTGCTGTGTGGCCTCATCCTGTGCCCTGGAACCTGGGCTCTGGTGCTCAGCACCGGGGCTGGGCAGGAGTCACAGCTCTGAGGAGCCTCATGGGCGATGCTGAAGGGGAGATCAAGTGGCTATTCATAGCTAATGCTTTCCAAGAATAAAGGAGCGGGAGGAAAACACAAGCGTGCTTGTTTGGGAATGAAACAAGCAGGCTGTGCGAAGCCTCAGCTACTGGAAACCCACGGGCTGGTGCCCGGTTTAACAGCACAGGGCAGATCACACTGCTTTACTGTCTGCCCTGACACAGACCAGATACCTGCCAGAGCATTGCTCAAGGCAATTTCCTGCGAGTTGATGCAATCTGTTGATTAAATATTTGTTTCTTGCACCCTTGCTGAGCAAGATGCTGCAGTCAGGGAGATGAAGGGAATTATGTTCTGTGGGATGTTGCTTATCTTGGGTTTACAGACCTGGGACAGCTGAACACAGCAACCTTGCCTTCGGGTCGCTGACAGCATTTAGTGATAAAAACACATCAGAAAGAGACAAAATGAGCTTTTCTGGGCTATGCTGAACTTTAAAAGTGGAGATAAAAGCTGCTGTTTTCCTGACATCAGATGCTATCAAATGCAACAGTGGCACAGTTGTTTGTGGTTAAGCTGTGGGTACTTGTTCAGCTGTCTGAGCCTTTGGATGCCAGGTGGGTGAAGCACTTTCAAACACTGATAAAAGGTTTCGTTTCATGTTGTTTTGATGTAATTTAATTAGATATCACAGGCACCCAGTCCCTTTTTTAAACAGAGATGCTTTCAAGGTTGGTAAGATCTGACTGCCAGGTACCAAAAGCCAAGGCAGATGGAAAAATCTTTGTGTTTGCTTGTGATACAGCTTTTTTCATCCAGCTTAAAGAAATCAGGCAAAGAATAGAAGGAAACATTTTTTTTCTTTCTTTCTAGCAGTTTAGTTCTAAAACCTGGTGCATGACATGCTTTAAACAGGGATGCAAAGGGATCGAGCTGCAGCTGCATCTGACAACACACTGCCCAGGATGTGTGTGGCCTCCTCATGGATGGCAACTGTGGCACTTTGGTGGCCTGACAGCGCTGTGGGGTTGCTGCAGGATTGTGTTTCATCACTAGGGTATGTTCTGTGATCCTTCTCCAAATTTTTGCAAGTCGAACTCTTGTTTTTAAAAACTGCTTTAAGCCTACATTATATGGCTGCTGAGATGGACACAGGATATGACCTTCTTGGTTTGGCCTGGATTTTGACTTGCTGTACTTTTTTACATCACTGTTTAGCAAATGCAGATGTTTAAAAAGAAGGAGAAGGCTGTTTCCTCTGGAACAAAATCAAAATGCTTTCTATTCAGTGCACAGGAGCTCCTTTTATAGACTTTTGGTCTGATCCTGGGTTGAAGACAGGGAGAATATTGTGTACATGGGGATGACATGAACAAATTCAAATTGGGGAATCAGCATTTTCCTATAACAAAGATGTGAACCGGCTTCTGGGCAGCAGTTGAAATGCAGATGCAGATTGGTTTATGACTGTACTCAGAAATGGGCAGTGGAGACAGTCTGGGTTTGAGCTGAGGACTCACACCAGCGCCCAGATGTGTCCTGAACTGGCCTGTGCAGTGTTTGCTAGGCTGGACTTGGTGCTTTGAATCTAATCCCAGTATATCTGGGGCATAACTTGGCAACAGAAAGAAAACTGCACAGAGACTTGTACCCATTAAGGGTCAGTGATGAGGCTGGGATACGGGGTCTTTAAAAGCCCTCATGTAAAAATTGAGTTGTTCACTTGCAGCTGTTGGAATTGGATCTTGGTGCCTAATTAAACTCAGGGACAGGCTCTCTGTGATTGTTTTAATTTAATAAATGGCTTGAAAGAGCACTTAGATGGCTTGTGGGGCCCTCCCGGGAGCGGATATGCTCCAGGAGAAGTGCTCAGCTCCTGCCAGGGCAGTGGAGAGATAGATGTGGCAAGGTCAGCTGTGCTCCCACCTTCTGACCCTCTGCCATCACAGTGTGCTCTGCACAGGCAGCAGAGCCCGTGGTGATGCTCCTGCCATGGATCCCATGGCTCCTGGGCCACCAGGAGCTGCCACTGCTCCTGGAACAAGTGCCTGGCAGGAGGGGCATGCTGAGAGCAGAGTGCAGAGATAGAGCACAGCTGGTGTCCTATGAATCCCTGTCTCTCACCTGCCCTCTCGGGGTGTTGCAGTTGGTTTCACACTAAGGGTAGAAAACACTGACTGCCCCAAATCCACAACAGCGGTTCACAGCAGCAGGGATATTTACACTGACTTCAGAAAGAGCTGGATCTAGCTGGTTTTCCAGCACCCCTAAAAAAAGAACTCCAGATAAAAATAAAGGTCTTACCATCTTTATTTTTTAATTTACTTTTTTTTCACCCCCTCCACTGTGTCTGCAGAAACCTCTTTGCACCAGGCTACATCGAGACCCACTACAGCCAGACTGGCCAAGCCCAGAGCACCCCCCTGACCCACACGGTGAGTGCCAAGATCAGACTTGGAGAAGCAGGTGAACATCTTCCTACGGAGCCTTTTTATTTGAGGGCACAGATCCCTACAGCTTTAAGCTAAAGGCGAGGGAAGTCCAGCTTTCTGATCTGCAATGTTCCAGTGGGAAAGCTGCTCCATCCCCCAAAAATGGTAAAAACATCTTTCTGTTTTGCCCAAGCTCTGTTATGAGAGCCAAGGTCAGCCGCCAGCATTGCTCCCCTCTCTCTGGGTGCTGGGGAATTGTTTATTCCTCACACTGCTCACCCCTTGCTTTTAGTTTTGCCACCAGGTTCCCCATGCCGGGCACCTTCCCAGCCTTTGGGAAAAGCAGCCCCTATAAGCTCCTGTTCAGTAAAAACCCATAAATTACTGATCTCACGCAGGCTTGGCTGGCTGTGCTGCAGCAGCACAAAGATATGCATTGGTCACAAAGCAAAAATAAGAGATAAAATCCCCATGAGATCATCTTTCCTACTGCTGCCCCGGGGTGAGGGGAAGGGATGTAATGAATATGTTGGCGTTTCTGCCCCAAAGCCTCCTTGTCCCAGCCAGAGGCTGCCTTTGTCTCAGCAGCAGCCCTGAGACGGGGGCTTCCCCACTGCCCACGGTATCACCCTCTCTAGGGCTGAAGCCACATCCCTTGGGGCCTGACCCAGGGCCAGCTGCCATCGATGGGCAGCTCCTGTTACAGGCAGAAAGCTTTGGGTCGGCCCTAAAGCTGCAGCCATCCGAGTCGTTTCCTTGGGGATTCAAAGCTCTCCGTTTTTACTGGCAACAAGGAGCTGCTTGATGCTCTGGCACAGGCAGCGCATGGCAGCTGAAAGGCCAAATTTCGCTGCAGAGTCACAGAGATTTAGCGGTGATAATCAGCTGCCAAATGCAGCGGAAAGGGAACAATTACCGGAGTGCCGGCAGCGCTCGCACGGGACTCAGCGACGCCTAAAAATAGCACATGTCCCACGTCCATCCCAAATCTGCACCGCCAACCCTGCCTCCCTCTGCCTTCCAGGACCACTGCTTTTACCACGGGGTCGTGCGGGGCTGGGAGCACTCCAGCGTCACGCTCAGCACATGCCGGGGGCTGCGGTGAGTGCCTGGAGATGCGCGAATCTGGGAATGCCTCTGGGAATGCCTCTGGGAATGCCTCTGCTCCCGTGCTGCCACCCGAGCTCTGCTCCCAGCAGCCTGTGGATAGACCTGCTCTCAAAGGCACCCAGCCTGGGCATAAAAAGGGGCATGTTAGGGAAAAGGCAGAAACTGGGGAATCGTTAGTAGCCGTGGCCTCCTAAGCAGCCCTGTTCCCCTTCTGGGACGCTGTGTGCTGGCAGTGTGGACTGGGGCTATGAGTGAGTTTAACTCAAGAGTCCACTGAAGCAAAAGACTCTTGTTAGAGGCTCAGGGCTGCATCTGTCACAGACAGGGACAGGACTCACCACGTTCCAGCCCAACGCTCTGCACTAGTGCAGAAACCTTCTCCCAGTCTCTCACAGCTGGCAATTTGTGTGTGTTTTGGGGCAAAGTCTTCAAGTCTGAGCTCTCTCCTGGGTTGTCAGCCTTGTCTGCTTTCTCCCCAGGTGGTGCCAGGGCTGTGTGTGTGAAACCTTTACTTTGAGAGTAATGGGGTCTTTGGCTGGAAAAGGGGGTCTGTATCCTCAGCCAGGACTAAATGAAGCAGTTTGTGGTGACCAAGGAGCTGCATTCATTTACACCAGCTCAGAGTTTGTTTCCAAAACATCACACGGGCTTTATTGACATTAGTGGTCATCTGCTCTGGAGCCTGATGGGACTGGCTCCAGCCAGGAAACAGCCCCTGCCAAAGCAAACCTGAGACATCTTAGTGAGTGTAGCCAAAGGGCCCAGTGAGATAAACAGGACAGTGCAGCCACCTGTAGCTTGCAATAAATACTCCAAAAGCAAAAGCAGTCGCAGGTGTGCCATGCTTCTGCCAGCCTGTGTTTTCCTAGGCCCTGCCTTCCAACTCCAGAGGGACAGAGATGTTCAGTGTGCCTGTGCAGAGCCTTCCTGCACCCCTGAGCCATCACTGTCTGCTGGCAACTCCTTGTTACCTTTTCTAACTGCTGGGGAGGCACAGGAGATGAGCACACGTGGCTGTTCTCACTCTGAGCCTGCATGGCATGGGTGGTGCCCATCAAGCCACACATCTTCTAGAGGGCATCACACACGGATTTCCAGCTCTGCTGCCTGTAAGATGCTCATTGAGAAAACCAGGACCATCTGGTTATGTGCATGACCCAGAGAGAACTCTGTTTTTCCTGTTGACAAACAAAGTCTTCACATTTTTCAGGTCCGTTCTGTTAAAGGCACATTTCTTCTATCGGTTGAAAAGCTTACATTGCCCCTAAAAGAAAAGCATGTTAAACTTCTCAAGTTGCAGCACATGCTCCAATAGCCCCTCAATGTCTGAGGCCCACTGAATGGATTTTAATATATGGAAGCTCAGGGATTTCCCCCTCTGAACTCAAAATATCCCCACCCTTTTTATTAATGAACTGACTGGCCTGGTAAGGATAAGTGTCTTGCCAGAGTCAGATGGGAGCTCAGCAGCAGCAGAAGGATTTGTCTCCAGTTGCTGTGTTAGTAATTAACTTTCCCTTTTATTGCTTCCCGTTTCAACAGAGGACTCATCGTATTGAGCAGCAATTCCAGCTATGTCTTGGAGCCAGCTCCCAACAGCCCAGACCAGCACTTGATTTACAGGGTGGACAACCTGAGGTTGAAGAGAGGAGCCTGTGCCTACCAGGGCACTGGGGATGCAGCTGAAGATTGGCTCAGGGACTTTACAACTGGGATGAAAGCACCAGGCCAGAGGGTGAGCGGGGCTCAGCCTGGGTCTGTGCATGATGCTCCAAATATCCCACCTGTTCCCAGCCCTGCTGTTCTCTAGGAGCACAGCTCAGAAAGTGAAATAAAGGAGAATATTTAAGGGGGTTTGTAACAAGCTGATTGTGAAATAGTGGCTCCAGCAGAGAAATAAATGAGTGTTGGGGACTGTGGTGGGCTGTAGCTGTTCCTACATTCGATATAGGAACAAAAGGTGAGTGGAGGACAGGCATGTGGGCACTTGCTGTAGCTATACTGACCTTGGTTGCTCTAAATCAATCACATTTGGAGGTCCCTGTGTGTGATGGGGTGGGGTGAATGGCCAGTGAGAAACAAACTGGGAAAAATGGCCTGTAAAAATGTTTTGTGAAGAGTTTCTTGGGGAATATTGGGGGAATAACCCAATAACCTGTGTGGCTGCTGCTGCAGGTGAAACGGGACACTCTGCAGGCCACGAAGTACGTGGAGCTCCTGCTCGTGGCTGATTATGCTGAGGTAAGAAATGGGATTGTATTCATACCTGCAGAGCACTGGGCACAGAGCATCTCACCTGCAGCATCTCCTGGGGCAGGGAGAGCTGTGTCTTGGTCTCTTGTCCTGGCAGCCACTGTTGGCCAAGGGAGAGATACAGGTTGTGATTTGGGTGAGGGCTGAAGGTAGCAAGGTAGCAGTGTTCAGTCCTAATTATGGCTGGGAGAGTCTGCCTTCAGAACAGGGAAATTTGGGGGTTTCCAGGAGTGATGTGCTTCTAACTGCAGTACACTTAATCTCTAGAGAAGATAACTGTGATTATGCTCTGCTCTGAGCTGGTAGCAGATATATAAATAGACATTTTTAAGTCTCCAGATCACAGAATAGGTCTGGAAGAAGCTGACTGAAGCCAGCAATCCCTCCCCCATCCCCAGCCTGGACAGCAGGCCAGACACACTGACAGTGCAAACCACACAGTGTTTTACTGATTGTTTAATCTCCAGCACAGACGGGAGCCAGGCTGGTCCTATCCATGATTTACAACTTGAAACTCCAGTAGGGAAAACCACATAGTGCTCTGGGCTATAATTTATTCTGAACAAAACTAAAGAGGCAGAACCTATTTTGGTTTCTCTGTTAGGCAGCAGGACACCAGGGATACTGAGATACACATAATACCCAGGAACTGCCATATGTTGTTCACCGTTTGATCAGACAAACTGGGACAGAGCCTCACGGTGCTGTTGTTAACTGCCCTTTCTTTGCTCTGTCCCTCATTAGAAGAAAAGCCCCAGGTTTTGTCATCTGTTAAACAAAAATCTGAACATTTTGCCACTTTAACCCTTTGAACCAACCAGTTTGCTAAAATTAACTCATTCATTGCCAGATGGTTTAAATAGGCAAATTGGTTGGATGAGTGAGATGTGATGAGAGCTCCAGCAGCCTTGACCTCAGACATGAAGTCCTGTTATCACACATTTTACCTGGCACATTTGCCAGTTCTTTGCCAGCCCCTGGCTCTGGGGGCACCGATAAGTTTGGGTTGCTCCACTGTGCCACCACTTGAATAGCATCACTGCCATGGGGTGCCAGGGATGAATTCTGAATATACACGTACAGGTGGGCTTCTAATCAGATGTGCAGTGCAGGGAGACTTCACTTCATAATACCCTTCTTATTTCCAGAATAATGTGGCTTGTTTTAACACATTTCAGCTCTTTGTAGTTGCCTTTGTGCTGCCTGACATGTTCATTTTGTTCAGTTTCAGAAACATCGCTTCAGCATCGAAGCAACAAAGCTTAAATTAGTGGAGGCTGCTAATTACGTAGATAAGGTGAGATTGGGGGTGTGTGGAAGGACGAAAGCAAGGCCCAGATCATGAAATATGAGAATTAGTTGGGCCAGAGGAAGGCTGGCTTTTTGGGGGAGAGAATAATGTTTTGGCAGTTCTCCCCAGTGAGTTGAGGAGAGCACCTGCCAAACAATTGTGTTGTTGCAAATCCAGAACAGGGTGGGGGGATCTCCATTCCTTGCTTTGGAGCCAGCACGAGCATCTTGTGTTTTACTACATCTCTGTAAAAACTGTAACCTAAGTAATGCTCTTTGAGAAGGGACTGAGGTATTCACTTGAAAAGGTAGAAAACCTGGGGAGTGGAGCTGGAAGGAGCCGTCTGAAGTCATCCCTGCAGTGGTACCTAGTGCTGCTGAAGTAAAAGTTCCTGCTTTTCAGATCTACTCCCTTTCTGCTCCCCTTGAACTCCTTCCACCACTCCCTTCACCCTGCTACCTATGAATGCTTCTGTTTGTACTTGACATGGGCAGAAGGTTACTCCCTTACTGTTTTCAGGAATTTTAACATAACAGAAGATGAAACATGATGTCAGTCTCCAGTCTTTGTTTCTCTAGATTATGTCTTTCTCATTTTCAAAAATGAAAGTTCAACGTCTCTATTTCAGCTGAGTTTAGGTTTGTGGTGGTTGCACACTTCTGTCTGCAGGGCTCAGCACCAAGCTGAAATGCATTTCCAGAGGGAGCATCTGCTCTGGACACGTGGATCTCTAGTAGCAATTAGCAGGATATATGCAAGATTTAAAACACAGTAAAATAACTTCATGGTGCTTATTTTATCATCTCTTTTCTTTTCTGTACCTTAGTTTTACAGGGCCTTAAATATCCGGATTGCCTTGGTGGGGCTGGAGATCTGGAATTACGGGAATAAATGTGATGTAACAGAGAATCCCTACTCCACCCTCAAGTCCTTTCTGGCCTGGAGTAGCAAAGAGAGGCTGCACAGAAAACATGATAATGCCCAACTAATCACGTAAGCTCATTCCTCCTGTTTCTGGCAAGTGGCTTGGGTGGGTGGGAAATCAGTTTGTACCATGATGTCCTTCCGAGATTCAAAGTGGCTTTGTGGAAAGCATTCATTCCTAACCCATCCCACTGACACACAGAGCCCTGGTGCTGGGACCCAGCTGGGGATGGCCTGTGGCTGGTGGCCCACTGATCTCGTCAGGGCCAGTAGCCTGGCTGGCAATGCAGATGGCATTGGAAGAAAAATTTGCAGCAGTTCTCAGATCCCCTTACCTCTTCCATGGAAACTCATCCACCAGGATGAGTAGGAGGACCTGTAGGACTGAAATGCAGAGATACTATGCCTTTTCCCTTGTTTTCTTTGGTTGGGTTTTTTTTTCCCCTTAACATTACTGTATTTCCTCTCCACCTGGTCATGTCCTGAGCACAATTTCCAGGGCTCCCATTTCAGAGATGCTGTCAGGGTGGTGTAGCATTCCAGCTCAGAGGCAGGAGCAGAGCATGGCTGCACCTCAGAGGTGTTGCCTACTACTCTCTTAAGTCCCTGAATCCCAAGCTGGCAAATATCAGGCTTATGGTAAATTAAGTATTCACAAACAAAACTCAACCAAGGATCCAGATATAGTCTTTTCTGTGCTTGTTGCAAAGCTCAGCAGGAGCACTTTTTGGAACCAAGCCATTATAAGAAATAGGATTGTCTGGCTGGCCCATAAAGCAGAGCAGCAGTCCAAGATAAACAGACCTTAAGGCTTTGTAGCTCTGCTATGATGTCCTGTGCTGGAAGATATTATAAAGGCAATGTGTCCCCCTGACACTGTGTAAGACGCTGTGCACTGCAGGGTGCATTTCTCTGCCTGCCTTCCCGAGTGCCTCAGTGCCATTTCATGCTCTTTCTGGGTTGATTTTAGGGGTGTGCCCTTCAAAGGTACCACGGTAGGCTTGGCTCCCGTGATGGCCATGTGCTCTGATTTCCAGTCAGGAGGAGTAAACATGGTAAGTAATTGCCAGTACCTAATATAAAGTTTCTTGCCAGCAGTGAATACCTAGGATAGAGGCGTCCTAAAGCCCAGGAAGAAAATACTTCCTGTGAAGTTCTCCACTCACCTGCTTATAGGCAGGAATGCCTTCATAGATGTTTTCTACATGTACTAATGAGAAATGCCACTCACCCCATTGACTCAGAGGCGCACAGGTAAAATGCTGACGTGCCTCTTTGACCTTGCACAGGATCACTCTGATAATGCCATTGGTGTTGCTGCTACCATTGCTCACGAGATGGGACACAACTTTGGCATGAATCACGATTCTGCTGGCTGCTGTACCACCCCTGCAGCAGATGGGGGCTGCATCATGGCTTCTGCAACTGGGTGAGTTCCTCTTGCATGGGCTCAGGGAGGAATGCGAAGTGCTTTGTTACAAGAGCCTTGGTGGAGTAAGAACCAGAAATGTAGAGTGAAAGTGGGTTCGTTGCTGCCTGCTGGAGTCAGTGTTTATAGAGAAAATATTGCTGGACAAACCCTGGGGCATGGAGCAGTAGCAATTTCCTAATTCCCAAGGAACTGATTCTTGCCTGAGACTGGCTCTAGGTAATTTAGAAGTGGAGCTCTGAACTATCTGGCAAGAGGAAAATTCTCCTGTTCCCTTTTCTAAAAAATACTGCTTGGTTTCTGAGAGCCTGTGTTTAACAGGAAAGAAGTCTTTGAGAGAAAGGGGAAGCAAGAGTGGCTCTAGAAGCCCATAGGAATTAAAAATCTCATTTTGGATGAGGAAACATAACAATTTCTACAATTCAGTCACGAAATATGCCAGATGAATGCCTTCACTTAAAGCCACATTCACCATTTTCTCCAGCCTTCCTCTGTTTGAACAGATTTTTTTCTTTCATAGACATCTTCTTTTATATGCATCATTTCCTCCAAGGAAAGCCATTTGGGTGAGAAATGAAAGCATAGTGGCATGCAAGTAGAGCACACAACATCCACACACATGCACAGCCACACATGGAGTGCACAGGCATTGTAGCAACAGAAATTAATAATTCATGTCACAAAAAATATTCACATTCTTCAAAATGAGGTGGTAGATAGGAAAAATTAAACATTATTTTTAGCAGGTAGGCTCACAGGCTGAGTGCTGGACTCTTAGGCTTGTTTAAGCAGTTAGGAATAAGCCACAGCTCCAATATTGAGGAGGTAAGGAGAGCCATGCTTGTCAGCAACTACAGTCAAATGTAACTCAACATATTTTGGTTCTATAAAGTTTATTTTGTAAGGCAATTATATTACTAAACAACCTTGCAGTGCAGTCTCACCTTGTCTTCAAGGGTAATGCAGGCACAGGAAATCACAATCTGGTTTAGCACATCTCCAGGGATTTCAGGGAGAGACCTGTGTCCTTTGGCACTTGTCAGGATTTGCATGTGCTCCTTTTTGTTTCTCTAAACCATTGCCCAGATCTGTATTCCTGTTTTTCTACCCTGTCTATATTCAGGCACCCATTCCCCAAGGTGTTCAACCAGTGCAACAGACAAGAGCTGGAGAAGTATCTGCAGTCTGGTGGAGGGATGTGTCTCTCCAATATGCCAGATACCAAAAGAATGTATGGTGGAGGGAAATGTGGAAATGGCTACTTGGAAGAGGGGGAGGAGTGTGACTGTGGAGAGGTGGAGGTAACAATTGTTCAGGTCCAACTATTTGGGGTGTAGTGGGACACAGTGTTTTTATTATGTGTTTTGCAAATACAGTTATGTGATCTGTAATCAGCTTTTCGTTGTGCAGGAGACAAAAATATCTTCCCTGTATGTAAATGTAAATCAAGGTTCTAAAATATTACATCTGACTTCACAGCGTGTAGCACAATCCATCCCAGAACTCAGGGATGGTGTGGCCCAGGGCTGAACAGAGGTGATTTAAACTTCCTTTAAGAAGGAGATGAAAAAGTGATTTTAGGTCACAGAATCACAGATCCATTTAGGTTGGAAAAGACCTCCAAGAGTGAGTCCAACCTGTGTCCCATCACCAGCTTGCCAACCAGCCCAGAGCACTCAGTGCCATGTCCAGATGTTTCTTGACCACCTCCAGAGATGAGGACTCCACCACCTCCCTGGGCAGCCTATCCCATGCTTAACAACCCTTCAGTGAAGAAATTCTTCCTGATAGCCAGGAAGAATTTTTCCAAATGTTGCAGTTTCATATAAAAGTTCACTTTACAAGGATGGGGCTTCTCTTAGCGCTGCATCTCACTTCTCCATATCCATCCTTTGACTCATTAAAAAAATGGAGCTGGGACCAGCAGCCCAGACTCTCTGGATGTGATGAGCACAACCAGTTGTATCCCATCAGTCCATCAGAGGCTGGATGTGCAGTGCTGGAATTCAGCTCGTGCTGGGTACCATGAGCATAACGTGGAAGGGGGGGTGTTACTTTGTGTGTGATCCATCGTGTGTGGGAACAGATCAGGGCCAGCCTCAGATCTGCCCTCTGAGCTCTGCTGCATCTCTTTGTCTTCCAGGAGTGCAGGAACCCCTGCTGTGACCCCAGGACCTGCTCCCTGAAACCTGGTGCTGAATGTGCCCATGGCAGCTGCTGCCATCAGTGCAAGGTGGGACCTCCGGGTTTTCCTAAGAGGAGAGGGAATAAATGGGGTGGAAGTGTGAGGATAAAACTGGTGGGGGAAGGGGAGAAAACACAGCCAAATGTTTAACTCCTCACCTGGCTTGATTTTTTTAGGTGCAACAGCTATGAGTATAATCAAACTAGTGGGGTCCTTTCTTCTGGCTGATTAATTTGACTCCTGTGATAGCTTAAAATGAGCTGTGAATGTTGCTGGAATGAAGTGGTGCTGCCTCTCTTAAACACTGAGGGATGGGAAGAATCAGAGCTGATATTTCTCTCCATTGGCTCCACAAGAAATCTAGACAGAGCTCTTGGAGCAAACACTTCCTCCAGGGACTAGGCTGGATGCTGTGTTTGCTCTGAACCCTCTTTTCTGTGGTGCAGCTGAATTCCTTTAGCTCAGGTGTTTGCTGAAGAACTGCTGGCAAAGAGTATGATTTTGAATCTCAGCTTTCCTTATAGCAACTGGTTAATATGTGTTTCTGATTTTGGAGCCAATGATCTCAAATTTGCCAACAAATTAACTCAAAAACAAACATAGGCAAACGTTTCTCTTAAGCTCATCTTTATGTTTGCACATTGACTGTGTGCTCTTACTGACCTATCCTGAGCATGTGGAAAACTATTTCCAGGAAACCCACCTGGACTCATTTGGAACAACCTCCCAGATGTAACTGTGAATGCCCTTTGTTCTCCATCTGTTTGGTGGACAGGAGAAGAACGAACTGAGTAAACTCATAAGCAAGGGAGACATAAGTTATGCATTAGGAAAATGTCTCCAGCAGAAATGACAGGGAAACACAGAAACAAACTTCCCAACCAGGGAGGGGTTTGAGAACAGATTACACAAACATCTGTCAGAAATGGTTCAGGTAAATTGGATCCTACCCTAGGGTAGAGCGAGATGGATCAGTGACCCCATGAGGTCTGGCAACCTTACATTCTGTGCATGATCTCATTGCTACCTGGGGAAGGGATCCAGTTGTTAATTTTATTCTACACAGTTCACCCTGTTAATGAAGTCCCAGAGGCACTTCAGACCTCAAAAAACCTTAGACAAGGAGGATGAAGTGGCAGACGCAAGATTCTGTCTTATCTACAGACAGACGTGCAGACATGAAACCACAGAGGAGCCAAGCAGTAATTCTGGGGCTTTCCCACTGTCTCTTTTTAGCTGATGTCTCCAGGAACTCTCTGCAGGGAGAGGTCAGGGCTCTGTGACCTCCCAGAACATTGCACTGGCGAGTCCCCGTTCTGCCCCCTCAACTCTTACCAGATCGATGGGGCTCCCTGCGACGGAGGAAGGGCCTATTGCTACAGTGGCATGTGCCTCACCTACAGGGACCAGTGTGTGCAGCTGTGGGGGCCTGGTAAGGACTCTGCCTGCAGCAAAAAAATGCTGTCCTTTGAACCAGCCAATGTGATGTGGCACCCTGCTGTTCCTCACCCTGGGCAAGGCTGGAGTACCTTCCACACCTGCTATCAGTAGCAGAGTCTGAGGACCCTCTTCTCCTGCCTTACTCACTTGGAGGAGGCAGAAAAAAATTTCTCATGCTCCAACCATTCCAGGAAAAGGACAAATGAGTGGTGGGCATGGGGTGAGGTGAAGCAGCCACATGAGTCTCTCCCACACAGGAGCACAGCCAGCACCAGACGCCTGCTTTGAGAAGGTCAATGCTGCTGGAGACATCTACGGGAACTGCGGGAAGGACATCTACGGGAATTACAGGAAGTGCGAGACGAGGTACAAAGCAGAGTGGCAGCCCAGAGTTGCTCCTTGGAGAAGATGTTTTTATATATTACAAAATTATGGGCCAGGAGATAAAACTGATCCGTGCATTGGTTCACGCCCTCCCTCTGCCTCCTGGGAAACCAGCTGCATCCTTGTAGGACTTAGAGCCCTTACAGCTGAAGCTTCCAGCTCACCATTTCCCTGCCTTTTGCATTTCCAAACATCTAGTTGATATTCTTCCAAAGCAACAGAAGGGGGGATTTTTTTAATCTCTGAGTTAAATGTAGCTTTCTAACTGAGACAAAAATTTCTTGGTCTTACCTCTGACTTCGTTGAGGTTGGCCATCCATGGGGACATCCCCCATCCCTGGGGACTGTGAGATGGTACCATCAGTATCCATCAGACACTGTTGCTTGGGATAGTTCTTAGGAGGTGCCTGCTCATTTAACAATGACTCAACACTGCTGCTTTAATTCACATTTAGAGCTCATGTCTGCAAAACATCCAGCAAGCCAGGAATAATCACTTTAGCCTTTCCTTTGAAATCAGAGATGCTAAATGTGGGAAGATCCAGTGCCAGAGCTCTGCTTTCAAACCCCTGCAGCCCAATGCAGTGCCCATAGACACCACTGTGAACATGCAGCGCTGCCGGGGGACCCACGTGTACAGATCCGACAGTGAGGAGAAGGAGATGCTGGATCCTGGCTTGGTATTGACAGGAACAAAGTGTGGGAGCCATCATGTAGGTACAGTTCTGCCTGGAGTGGCTTGGGGGAGCTTCAGGGTATCACTTTTCCACCCAGAATGTGCTTTGTGGTTATCAAGCCATTAATTTTTCATGTCTAATGCCTTTCTAGGAGATTTTTGTATTTGTTAGAAAAACAATCTCTTAGAGGCTTCAGAGAAGCAATGGAAGGACACACACCAAAGGCTTTATGTCTTTGCCAGATGAAGTTCAGGGCCAGTGCTAAATCTGGGATTTGCTAGTTGGTTGAAGCTGTCTTGCTTAAAGGTGAGACACAATTGGAAATCAAGACATGTGAGAGCTCCTTCAAGGACTTGCCACGTGGGCATGGCCAAGCTATTGCCAGCTGAGCTCTCACTCCTCTCTGATTCATGTTGACTGGGATTTAGGGTGGTGATTAACTGTTTGCTTGGGAACCAGGTTAACTTAATTTCCTGTAATTCTGCCCAGGTAATTAATTAGTTGTGTTTCCAAGGTGTCTGGGACCTGCAAGTCACAAAATACCACAAGGCAGTAACATGGTACATAACTCAGAGAGCTAACACTGAGTTTTTGGATCCTTTCTGTGCAGGTTTGCTTTGAGGGGCGCTGCCAGAACGTGTCCATCATCTTTGATGCTGAAAGCTGTAGCAAGAAGTGCCATGGGCATGGAGTAAGTGTCTTCTTTTCCATCTCCACTCCAGGCTGAAGCAGGATGGGCTTCCATTCTTCTGTGGCTGCTTGTTCAGCTCAGTTCTGATACCTTGCTTAGGTTTGTTCTGGACTTTGGCTTCTCGGTTATTAATTTGCACATTTCTTTCCTATTTGATGCATTTTCTGGTCCATGAGTGTCCCTTTGACACAGGATTTAAGGAGGTCCGCTGGAGGGATATGAATTGCAATAAATGAAAAACAAGGAGTAATCTTGAAGAAAAACCTTCTGGGCCCAGTTTAGATTGAATAAAAAGTATCAGACTTACTAAAGAAAAAAGAGTGAAAAGTAACATTTAGAGCAGTTTATCCCAAATTGCTCTCCAGTGCCCCCAGGGGATGGAAAGAAAAGATAAACACCAATTGGCCAAGCTCTTTAGCCTAAACAATAAGAAATCTTCACTCGATGAAAGGGAAAACTCATGTCCTTCAGTTTAGAGATAAGAGAAAGGCATATTTAAATGCTGCTTTTCTGCTGAATTCAGGTTATTGGCACTTCAGCTGAAGAACCCTTCCCTTTTGGAGAAAGGGAGAATTTCTGAGAAAATAAAGGGCACTTTCACTCCCCGAAGAAAAGAATTTCCAGGCACTCAGCTCCCAGTAGAGTCTGTTCTGTAGCATTTAATTCAGCAAGGGCTTCATTTGTTTTCACCTGCAGGTTTCTTAGTAGCTGCCACTTAAATCTCTGAATCTTCCCACTCCAGGTGTGCAACAACAACAAGAACTGCCACTGCAACCACGGGTGGGCCCCCCCATTCTGCAACAAGGAGGGGACGGGAGGAAGCTTGGACAGTGGTCCCCCTCTGCCTGAAGGTGGTGAGTGGGACCAGCTCTGCTACAGTGCCACTTCAGAAGGACTTGAGTTAGTTGGGAGCAGAGTTTTCCATTGAATAAAGTCTATTTTCTCACCCTCAGGCTCCTCAGCGGTCGTGATAACTCTGGCAATCCTGGCTCCCATTCTTGTTCTCAAAGGAATCATGTTTTTATTCTATTATCTGAAATGCTGGAATAAATTTGCCATCTGTTCTCTAAAGAAGACACCTCAGTTCAGGTAAGTTGTCAGTGCTGTGCCTTGTCTGCTTGTCCCCCGTCCTGCCTTTAGTGCCAGGACAGAAGAGACATTGCTGTGAGGAATGTCACTAAATTGTAGGGTTTGTTGGTATAGTCACTATTGGCTTCTCATTTTTTCACTCCAGTGAAGATAAAATAGAAAATGCAGGAAAATAAAGGAGAAAACATATCAAAACATTAACGCTCTTTTCTTTCTCTCCTTGTCAGTGACACTGCTGGAACTGGGCACGCAAACCCTGCCTTCAAGCTGAGAACCCCCCAGCAGCAGAGGAAGGTAGGGGCAGGGTCACCCTCCACCTGCAGGGCAGAGATGCAGCTGCCCCAAGCTGTGGGATGTGGTTCCCCCTCACAGTGCAGTTAGGGAGTGGTTTTATCAAAGGATGGGATAAATAGACAGGCACCACCCATGGCTGAAAGTCAGTGGTAGAGGAGCGTAGCACCTATTTCTAGTGAGTTCCTTAAAGGCAGGAGCTGCGATTTGACCAGGCCTGTGTGGCTGCTTGTCTCTCCTGGTAGATCCTCTGCTGTCACATCCCCCATCTCAAAACTGGAGAAATGGCAAACCCATTGGGTTTATTTGCAAGTGTCACATTGATGCCTGGATTACTCTGTTCTCTTGATTTCCATTTCTGCCTCATGATCCCAAGTTGTCCCAGTCCATCTTATCAACACCTACCAGACATACACAACACATACTGGCGTTGCAGGCAATATTTCCTACTCTGTGGGTCATAGATCTCACGTAGATCCCCAGAAGTGTCACAGCGAATGTAAGGGGTGGTTTGAAGTAGAAATACCTGAGAATTTGTGGCTCTTCTGCACAGGTGATTGGCTTCCCTGAAATCCCACCGAAACCTCCTTCTCAGCAAGCTCCAGGGCTCCAGATAAACAGGCAGCAGCCACCCACCTTCTCTGGCAGCCACAGCTGCAGCGTGGGGCAGCCCATGGGACCAGCGCAGCCAGCACTTCCAAAGGACATTCCCCGCAGGACACCCCCGAGCAGGCCAGCACCTCCTGCTCCCAAACCTCCAACTTCTCAGGTATGGAGTCGTGCTGCTGTCCTGTGGATGCTGTTTGGTGGGAGGTTTGTTCTGGTGAAGCCTCTTGCCCTGGGAGAACCGTTAGGCTTGACCCAAACTGACCCCATCTTATGTGAGCATCCTATCCACGAGGTTATTTTGAGGCTTGGAAGGAAACAGTGTTGATTTATTTCTTTTGCTGGCAGCTTTGTTCAAAACTTACTACAGACCCCACATTCTTACTGGAAGGATGGTAAATCACTCAGACTAGTATTTTGCCCATTTTGCAAAAAAATATTTTTAGTTTGGGGCCCTCAAAGAAGCAAAGGGCTTGGTTCCAGTTGGTAGCAGGAGGCTGGCTCCCAGTCAGTCTCTCTCTGAAGGACACAGAGGAAAACAAACCCTATGGAAGCAAATCTTAGCGAATCAGGTTTGTTTCTGGCTCCATTGTTCCTGTGAACAGCTGGCACTTCAGCAGGAAAGAAAACTAAAACAAAAGCAGGAAGCTGAGTGTTGTCAATAAGGAATAGGTATCTTTCCCAGCTGCTTGTTGACAAGTTCCCCACAACCTCCTTTGTGTTCCCTCCCCAGCACATCCAGTCTCTTTATCTCAGTCAGCCCTACTAGATGGAACACTTTTCATAGGATTTCCACAATAAACCTTGCTGTTTCCGGGTTAGTGGAGAGCCATGGGCTGGAGAAGACACAGTGGAAATAATTGATGTCCCTTTTTGCTAGTGCCAGTGTCCTTCCTAGATGTCTGCAGCATCTGCCAGATTTGCTCTCTTGCTATTCCTATAGGAGCTCTTCAGACCTGGCAGTCAGTGGAATTTAGTCTGCCTTGTCCTTCCTGGAGTCACAGGGCAAGATCCCTGGAGAGGAATAGATCCCCAAGCCATCCAGCATTGCATTTATGCATAGTCTGAGGAGACTGCAGGGGTTTTGGGTGCCCTCCAAGTCATGAGTGCAGCTGTGTTTCTTAAATCAACACCTGTAAGGCAGCAGCTTAGCACAGAGCCTGAGCAACAATAGGCAGTTGGCTCTTGTGAGGGTAACTTCTCCCCCCGGGAGATGCTTTCCACTGAAATTCATTAGATGAATGGAAAATATAATGCTCTGAGCATCCTATTAGGGACAGCTGTGTGCACAAACAAATAATAACTGCTTGTGGGTCTGTGTGTGTTTGTATGGGCACAAGAACGTGCACATATTGTTTATGGGTATTGTATAGGCAAACAAACAGTGAGTGTGTGTGTGTGAAACTTGCTTCCAAGCCATGAAGTGCATTAGTTAATGTGGCTAATTAAAAAGGCTCTGGAACTCAGGTTACCTATTACTTGCAAAATTTAAGGCTTAAATTCAAAGCTATTTCTCTTGTAGGATATTTCAAGGCCCCAGCCACCCCAGAGAGCTCTGCCAGCGAATCCCATCCCATCCAGATCCAGAGGCTGGCAGGGGAAGAGCTCTGCTGTCCCACTGCCTCCTGGGCACACCAAAGCCCCAGGACGCCTCCAGCCTGTGACAGAGGTAGGCACTGAGAGGGCTGGTGGGAAGCACCACTCACCCCGGGGGAATAAAAACACTCAGAGGGAATATCAAGCTGCAAAACACCTTCATGTACAGCCCAGGTGGGTGGAGACAGAGAGGGTGTGGGTTGGTCACCTTTGTTGCAGAGGTCTCCATTTTCACCTGTTTCATATTAAGAATTTATTGAGTTGAGCAAAACACAGGTGAATTCAGTTCTCCACATCCCTGAACGCTTCCTCAGGCAAGGCATTTGTGTGAGTGGGGCAGAGCAATGGGCTCAAGGGGTGTGTGACCCAGAACAGTTAGTGAAGAGTGGAAAAAGGTGAACATTCACACAAGGCTTGAAGATCCCAGTAAAGAACAAAAATTCTTTCCAGCCTCTCTAGCCATGGATAAGGAATTGCTTTCTCTGCAGAGAGTGTTTCCCAAAAAAATCGTCCTGGATGCAGGCAGTTAATAAGGGACTCTCAGGCACTGAGTTCAGTGCCCTGCAAACACAACACAGCGCAGTTATGTTGTCTCCAGCCTGCAATACCCAGGAGGCCAGCTGTGACAAATGGAGAAAACTGCAGGAACTTCCTTGTGCTCTTCGTGGGAGAGTTCCTATGTGAAGCATCGGGGTGTGAATGCAGGCAGGCTTCCCCTGGCTGGCAGTACCATCAGCGCCAGGAGAGGGCGAGGACAGCGCTTGTTCTTCCATCAGTGCTCACTCTTCCTCTTTTCCCCTTTTTTCCATCTCACCCAGAGCACTGGTGTCTGGACAGCTGGAGCAGTGAACAACCTGAGAGTGGGACAGCCAGGCTCCCATGGGCATTCCTGAAGCAGCCTGTTCCTGGCTGGCTCTGGCCTTCGCAGGGCCCTGGATGGCCTTCATCACCCAAAACCACACTCACACCTTCACTGCCACGGACAGTGTCTCAGTTCCTCTCCTCCTGCCCCAGCCCCGTTTCCTCTGTGACTCACCAAGCTGCAGTCAGGCATGGCAGGGGTGCCCCAGGTACACGCCAGGCTCAGCTGGACCCTCTCTGCCTTTCCCACATAGGGATAACTTGTTTATATGGTATTTAAATATTGTTGTGCAATATCCAGTGCAGGGATGGGGTGATGGGGGTTTCACGTGTTTTTAATCAGTTATTTAAGTGTTACCAGGGAGAACAAGCTGTGAGTGCAGGTGCTGGCCCTGATGGGCTTTCATGTGAGCCCTGTTGGCTTCCTCAGCCCCCCCTCCCCCTCCCCATGCAGCTGCAGGGGCATATTGGTGCTATACAGAACCCACTGCCTCTGGGGAGAGCAGAAGGCAGCTGGTGATAACAGTCTTCAGTTTTTTCTCTGTTTACAGTGGGTGGCAAGTGGGGCCCCAACAGGGAGCCAACCATGGAAATATAATCTGTGGGGCCACTGTGGCTTTTGATCAGCTTTAGCAGAGGGGATTAATTATTTTCCCCACTAACCCTCTTCAGCAAGAGCATTGCAACCCTTCTGCCCTCCAGCACTCGCTTGTCTTCCCTTGGTGCTGTAAATCCCCAAAGCAGCCCCAGCATGGCCCATGAGTTCCAATCCATGTCATTAGGACACACTCAAGGTACGACAGGGAAGCTCTGGCCAAGATCCAGAGCAAAAGGCCAGCAGGAAGCTCAGCAGAAAGCAGCTGAGACCCCTCTGCAGTGTGCGGTACCATGATCAGTGGATGTTTTTGCACGTGTCTCCTCAGGCTCTGGTCTGTGCTGAGCTGTAACTCAGCATGGGCTGTCTGCTCCCCAAGGCAGTGAGAAACCTACCCAAAAAGTGCCCAGGTGGTGAAGCAGCTGAAATATTAACACAACACATGGTGCTTTTGTAGGGCAGCTCTCTTACTCCAGGATTTTTCTGCAGGCCATGGATGGAGAGAGCTGTCTGTGTGCACTTTAAGCAGTTGATGGTTCTGACCCTGAGGACCCTCCCTTATGAATTTGGTTTTTTCTTCCCCTAATAGTTTGGCTCTTGTATGTGGGCTTTTTTCTTTTCCTCAGGATTTTAAAATAAGACCTTTTGTTATGCCAGATTCTTTTTTTTTCCTTGGAATTAATTCCTAGGAGAACACAGGGAAATCTGGAGCTGTGGTTACAACAATTCTCTTGTGTCTGATTAATTATGGACAAATCCTCAAAGAGTGTGACTGCTGCTCCACATGTGAGAAACTGTACTATTGGCATAAAGAAAAAGAGTCTTGTTTGCTGGTTCTCTTTCCCTGTTTATTAAAGAAACCCCAGAAAAACCCTAAGAACTCATTAGACTTGTACTTATATGTAGCAGTGTATCTATAGGATGACTTAAGCCACATTAGTTTTTCACAACTTTACTACCTCTTTCTCCACAAGGAAAAAGTTCACATGGTGTGTCTTGAAATTCTCACTGATTATTCCTTATCTTACTAATTGTAGACATTTTCTTACCTTCTATGTGCCTGGAAAACAAACCAACCTAAAAAACTTCTTTCTGAAATAAGGGAGGGCAAGTAAAAGACAACAGCTTTCTAATCTTTATCTCTTTTTCTACAGTTGGGGTATATTACATATAAAAATGTGTATTCAACAATCCCCAAATCTGTTGTTTCTTGGTAGGTAATGGCATGTTTGGCTGCTCACAGGTGGAGCAGGACTGTACATACACTGTAGTAGTTGATTCAACCACAAGAACTTGATCTCATATCTGAGCCCTCACTGAGGACAGCAGCTCTTCTGCTCCAACCCCTGATCTTCAGCAAATGGCCACTAAAAGTCACTAAAATTATTTTCACTGCATTTCATGTGAGCATGGGATCAAGGTTTTAAAAAAAACGCCCCCAGACACACAATGCTCAGAGAACAACTGGACATGCCCAAACTCTAATGGAAAACTTTATTGCTGGAATATCCCAAAAATCTCCAAAAGGTAGTTTTAAGTAAGTCCTTTTAAATTTTCAGATGTGTGCAAGTTGAGTGAATGAGACCAGGGGAACTGCAGGAGGAGTAAAAGATGGTAAAACCTGATTTTTTAGAAAGATGATGTTACCTGGGAGAACTTATAACACAATACATCTCACTTTCTCCCGTGTCCACATGTTAATGGTTTACAATAATTCTCTATGCATCTATGCAAATACTTGAAGAATGCAATTCATTGTGCCTTTTGCCTAGTTTTAATAAAATTTGTCGGTTGTCATTAACAAATCCTCTTTCACTGTGTATTATTTCATTACCTCAGTTCAAATCTTCATTTTCTACATGACATTTCTCCAGGGAGGGCAGGATTGCTTTTATGAAATGCACTTCTACAGAATGAGGAAAGATGAGTCCCATTTACAGCCATTTTCTAAAATAAAATGCATAAAGCATCACACTGATTAGGATGCCAAAACCAAAGCTGGAGTGGGTGACTTGGATTATTTTCTGCCACCAAAGGAGGTCGCTGCCGTTTTACTCTGCTCTAGCTGCTCTTCCTGTTCTCAGCTGTCCCTCAGCCTCTTTATCCTTTAGGGCTACACCAGTAACATCAGAGAAATCATTTAAAACTTTCAGATCCACCTGCAACTTTTTTTTTTTTTTTTGAAAAAAACCTTTATTTCCCTTTCCACATTCCAAGAAAATAGTAGTGAAATGTTATTAAAATAGGAGATTGCATAGTCCTCTCTCCCACAGCCCCACGTTGTATTTGCTCAGTGATGCTCAGACCCAGGTATAATCAGGTGAGCATCTCAGAGGACAGCAGGACACCTCATGGGGTTCAAAGAATTGGGGGGGGGGCCTTGCCAAGGTCAAGATATTTCCTGAGAAAAAAATACATAACATTTACAGCCACTTGGTCTTTCGGACTGAAAAGATTTTCACCAGAAGTGTTGGAGACGGTGGCAGAGTTTCTCCTGACATGGGAGCTCCCCCAGCCCTTCCTCAGGTGGGGTCTGGGTCAGGCCCAGCAACTTCAGCAAGGCCTGGGCACCAGGGATGCTAAGGGAAAAATAAACCAACCCAAACAAACAAAGCTTCCATAAAAATAATTAACACTGCTCCAGGGAAACTCCTGCACCTCGCAAAAAACCAAAAGCTGAAAAAGATCTCTCTGTAAAACACTTCATGGCTTGAGTCCTGCCACTGAGCCTGAGTGAGCAGCTACTGCAAAATTCACCCTGTTTTGCCCGTATTCACCAATATTCTTGTCCCATTATTTGCAGAGCAAGTGATTAAACATGGACGAGCAGAGTCTGAATAGCAGGCGTGCACCGGTCAGTCCTTGTCTCTCACCTCCTCTCGAGATGCTGGAGTGTATTTTAGAGTTCATGCAAGTGTCTAGAAAGGAAACAAAAAAAGACAAAAACCACTAATCAATGATCCATCAAGGCCTGGAAACAAAGCCATCAATGGCCCCCCGGGGGAAGGAGTGAAGGGTAAAGATCAGCCGTGCCAAGAATAAGAGATGGAAGGGGCCTCAGAGAGGAGCTTTGTTCCAGGGCTATCATATTTCTAGAGGATTTTTGTTTCCAGTGGCTGCATGTATTAACGCCCAGCGAGGATTAAACACACCCCTTGCTACCACACCATGACAGAGACCCTGTCCAAAAGCCCAGAGAAAGATTTGGCTTTGGAAAAGACACCATTTATTTTATTTTCTGCTTTTCCTTTTTAAAATTTTCCCCTGGCACCCGGAACATTGACATCACCCACCCAACCTCCAGTCCCCACATGTAATGCCCTAAGTGTAGAGCACAAATACTTTGGGTTTATCCTCTGGGGCGATGCTGGAGTTGTCCACCTCTATCAGGATGTTCTTGTCATCTCTGGTGACCGGCGCTGGCTGTTCATTCTGAAGGACTTGTGGTAAATTCCATAAACTGACGTCCATGTCTTTGAAAGCGTGGAGTAAAAACACCCCCAAAATGATGGTGAGGAAGCCACAGACTGTCCCAATGATGTCAACCACGGTCATGGTGACCCACTCCTTAAAGAGGATGATGGAAGTGGTGATGACGATGGTGGTGAACAGCACGTAGTAGATGGGGAACACCAAAGAGGTGTTGAAAATGTCTAGAGACTTGTTGAGGTAGTTGATCTGTGTGGTGATGGATGCCACCAGGGTGATGACCAGGATCCACGTCAGTGGATGCTGCAGCACAGGCTGGTCAGCAAAGAAGCCCTTGATGGCAATTCCCAAGCCCTTGACTGAGGACACGGAGAAGGCGCCGATAACGGAGCAGATGGCGAGGTAGACGAGGATGTTGCTCTGGCCGTAACGGGGTGCGAGGAAGAAGATCAGGAGGAAGCAGAGAGCCAGGAGGATCGCAGCATAGGCCAGGAAACCTGCAGGAGGGAGAGAAGAACTCAAAACTCGAGCAGCTGGCACAGCGAGCAGTTTGTGCTGCCCAGCCCCCAGAGGGAAAACACGGCCGGCTGCGTACCAGGCTCCTCCAGCTTGGAAGTCATTTCCTCCAGAGTGGTGACCTCCTCGTCCTCTGGGGCGTGTATGACCATCACAGTGCTGCCCACCAGGCTCAGCAGGCAGCCCAGCTTTCCCAGCAGGTTGAGCCGTTCTCCAAGCAAATATGAGGACAGAATGGCACTGCACGGGACAGAAAAACATCAGCCAGTGCTTTGCAGTCCTTTAGAGAAGGAACAGAGGCTCAAAGAAAGTTAAGAATGCTTCCATGTGATTCAAGGACGCAAATTTGGTGTAAATTAGTTGGATTCCAGTGTGTTAATACACAATCACATGGCATCTATCAACAGCTGAACCTGCAGGGGTGCAGGTGTGGCCTGGAGATCACAGCCCTTGTGTCAACAAGGTGCAAAAATGCTGAATGTTTTAGCACATCCTCAGGTATTTTTTCAGGGTCTGCAGAATCACTCAGAAGCTGCTGGGCATTATGAAGCTTTTAGTGCTCAAGGGAATTACTTCAAGGACCAGTGTAACAGAGAAAAAATCTGAATCTAACAACAAAAAAGCTATGTTAATTTTAACTAAATCATCAGAGCTATTAAGCCTCAGAGAAACTCTGAAAGTACTGGGGCTACAGATGTATCTGCAAAAACATCTAGTTCTTCTCAAAAAACTGAGGGCAAGACACCAGAGCAGTCCTAACTCTCAGTTTGCTTATGCATTTCACAACAGCAGTCTTTCTATAAAACTTTAAGTACCCAGAGCCATGCATTTTGGTAGGAATCTCCTACTTAAAAATAAAGAAAGAAAATACGGTTTCAGCCCCTTTGGCAACAGCCAGAAGTACAAAACCCTACAACATGAAAGGACCCTAAAAGCTTATAAAATAAAAGACAGGTGAAAGGCAGTTTGAAAACCAGTCTGGTATTTTTGACCCTTTAAAATTTTTAGTACTCTTGATTACAAAGACAAAACAAAACAAACAAACAATAAAACCCCACCAGTCCTGGGTTGGTTAAAGAGCTGGAATAAGGAATGAAGTAATTCGGATATTTGCAATAATTTAACCTGCAGTGTATGTGGCTGCTCTCCACATGCAGCATTTCCAGAAGGGTGTGCCACTTAATTCAGTGGTTCCCAAACGATCCCCCAAAAGGACAACAAATATTCAAGTGTTTTTTAGAAAACACTGAGACTTTTTTTCCTTTGGGCAGAATAAATCATATTAGCATCCCTTCAAGTCTACCTTTACAAGTGGAACAGGCAAACAACAACAACAACAAGCCAAATTGCAAATTATAGACACAAAAATCACCTTATGAGCACGCTCAGAGCCCCCAGAGGTGTGACAATAGTTGCAGGAGCAAAGGCATAGGCAGCGAAGTTGGCAGCTTCCCCTCCACCCACTAAACAAACACAAGAAAAAATAAACACCAGTTGTTACAGGGCATTTTCTGTATTTTCTCTTGGGGGCTTGCAAACCAGCCAGGTGTCACTTGGAGAGTGGGTTTTATGCTGGGAGCTTCACGCTGCTGCTAAAAAGGGCCAAATACTGGGTGAAAATCTATTACAACTTAAAAGAGGCACCTTAAGAGAAGCGAGCCGCTCCATGGGAAGGGCTGGGGGTGCCAGGGCTGACCCAGGTGGGCTCATGAATCCCCCCCAGCCCAGCCTGGCAGCTGCCCTGAGTGGGGTTAATGAGGGAGGGGGCAGCTGTGGGAGCCCCAGGGCTGGGAGGCTGCTCCTCCCCTCCACACCATGTCCTTCTGTGGGGCTGTGGTGTCCCTGTCCCCAAGCAGGGAGGGCTGTGCCAGCTCACAGGAGCTGCATGGGCAGGGCAAGGTGGGGGCACCTTGAGCTGCGGCTGCCACGGTGAGAGCAAGAAAAGAGGGCTCTGAAACGCCCTGCTGTACAATCTGCTGCTCTCTATGCAGCTTTGAGTCCAATCTGAGGAGATACTGTAACGCTGAAGCAAGAAATAAAGGTTTTAAGGCTTGTTTTAAGGGAAAGCAAGTTTTTTTCATGGAGGGAGGTGCTACCTCTTTGTTATCTCCCTGTGGTGCAGCAGGAAACATTCCCGGAGCCCCCAGGCACTCAGGGGAGGCTGTTTGCCCTGGACTTGCCAGCTGCCTTATTAAAACCTGGCTTTTCATGCTTTTGATCAGGTAAAACCGAGCTAGCAAGTCCTACCAGTTCTGCAGGAGGATGGAAAGGGAGATCCTGTGGGGATCACTGCTTCTCCTCTCCCTGAGGAACCTCTGCTGAGGATGGGGGAACTCGACAGGAAACGATAGCACGATACACAGTTTGTCCCACACCTCATTCACAGGAACAGACCCTGGAAAAGCTACAAACCCAGGGAAACAGCTCCTACTCACTGGTTAACAAGCCAGCCCACCAGAGCCAGTCCTTTAGGTAGCCGTGGCCTCCGTCTCCTGGGGAAGAAAAGCACACGCAGGAGTTAACAACCATTTCCTCCAGAGCAAGAGATGAGAATGTCCCTTTGGAGAGGGATAAATTGCAAGGGAAAGAGTGTGACAAAGAATAAGGAAGAATGGACATACATGTGTTGGGAACTAATCCAGTTCTGGTCCTAACCCTCAAGCTGTTGGACATAAGGAGTTGAGCCTATTGACATGGTGAACCCTGATTTTGCTAGGTCAGGGAGAGCCCAAGTTTTTGATAAATCTGACCTGACTGGAGCTGTCAGTAACAGCAGTGTTTGACTTGCCTTGGAGAAAAGCGATGTGCTCCCATAGCAGGGGTGACACACTTCACTAGGACTGAGAGATTACAGGGCAAGATAGGACAAGGGGCAAGAAGAGTTGAACAGGAAGACTTCAGGACACAGGGAAATATCTTTTGCTAGAGTTCAGCCTCTTCTGGTTCCTCAACAACTCCATGAATGCTGAAGTTCAAATGTTATGCTTTGGTATTCCTAAGAAATTGCTGGTTTATTTGTTTTAGTGTCTTTTTGCTTGGTCGGGGCTTTTCCCAAGAACTCTTTTTGTCAGCTGCAATTTTCTGTCATTAATCTCTAATTCCTTCCAGAATGTTAAACATTCTGAAAAAACAAGGAGGGGTTTGCTCTTGTTTTACTCGCTTGGCTCTACTGTGGGAAGAGTTCATGGAGGGAAGGAGGAGAGAGACATCTACAGTTGAAGCAATACTGATACTTTGTTGTGCAAATATAATGCCAAAAAGCAAACCCATCTGTGTTCAGCAGCTGCACGTGGCAGAGGATGGAGAGATGGACTCAAGACCGGTCTGTGGCTCAGGTGCTGTTGGTAGCTTTGGTGGTTGTCTCTGCACAGTCACTTCATCATTCCACGCCTCTGTGTCCCCATATGGGCACAGAATAAAATGGGGATGGTGGTATTTACTTCCTCTTAAAGATTATTTAATAACTGTTCCTAGGCCAGAACTGGGAAGCAATAGTAGTTTAATTATTTTATTATTCTCTGGTTTGCAGTTATGCAAGTAGGTCAGCTGCCAGGTAGGACTTACCCTGCTGCTGGAGCACGTTTGCAATGCTGATGGGATGTGTCCAATTCCACAGTGCAATTCTGCTCTAGGCAGTGCTGCTCCACCACTGCCCATCCATATATATATATATGTGTGTACACATAAACACACACGCCCTAAGAGCCTGGTGCTAGAGGAAAGTTATCTGCTTGTTGTTGAGCAACACAGCGCCAAAGGATGCCTTCTGAAACCACAGAGTTCCCACAGAGCCGGCCTGTCCTGCATTCACACAGGGCTCTAGCTAATGCAATCTGAGCACACGGGGCTGCATCCTTGTCTCATCCTTGTCTCGGTGACCTGGTGGCAAAGCTGCCTGGTGCTTCAATTAGAGCAGGAGTGGGGTCAGGGCGCTGTGCTGCTCTGCTCCAGGCTGGGGCACAGCCATGAGCTGCAGCTTTGTGCAAAGGGGCCCATTTCAAAGAGCTTTTAGCACTCGGCTTCTTCCTGGCCTCACACGTTCTTGTTCTGCTGTGGGGGCACATCTCATCTCACAGGACACTCACTTGCTATTTGTGGTGCCAGGCAGGAAAATGCTGCTTTTAGCTGAGCTCTTCCAGTGCAGGGCTCTATAAATTAGCTCCTTTCCAACACGGAGACTGTAAATTAACTCCTTTCTAATGCCAGGCCTGTAAATTAGCTCCCCAGTTCCCACATAGCACTGCTGTCTGGGTCTCACACACAAAGATGCATCCACAAAAGGTCTCATTTACACTGCTGATGGAAGACTGACGATACCCAGAAGTGCTCCCTTGCCTTAAAAGTGCTGACATTTGGATTGTGTGTGTGGTCCTAGAACAGGTGATCCTTCCTCCTCCTGCCCACACAAAAGCCTTACCTGCCCTCGTGCCTCCCTTCTCCACCAGCCGTAGCAGTCCTTTTTTCTTGAGGATGACACTGCTCCCGATGAGGAAGCTGGAGAAGACAGCCAAGCCCAGGCCAATGTAGAATCCATAATTATTTTCCAGCCGAGTTATCCAGGAACTATCTGAAGTCCCATTGTCCTGGACAGAGTCAGCTGGGACAGCACTGCTGATCACTTGGCATACAACCCGGTGGGAAAGGCACGAAAGGGTGATCAGAGACCCTGTGAAACCACCGTGGAGATAAAACAGCAAATTACTGACATGACTGTCAACAGTGTCCCTATTCCCTTAGGCTCATTCAGGTGTCCCGCTGCACAGCCACCCGTGCTGTCACCCTAGCAGCAATACCCAAAGATCTCCAAAGCTCAGGACACCTCTTTACCCACATGTGGAAATGGCAGGGTTTTGTCTGACAAATTCGTGGCCTGCAGTTCAAGCACCTCTTTGACATTGAATGTGTCTACATACTGGGCTGGAAGGCCACAAGGACCTCTAAAAAATAATTTGAATTTCCAAATATATATACCAGGGTATCTCCACCAAACTGCAGTGTTATGGGGTTGAACTAGGCCTTATCAACACTTAACCCTGTTGATCCAAAGGCTTTGGTGCTTTCCAGACAACTAATCCTCACACCTGCCAGCTCATCTGCAGTTGTAACTTTGGGTTTAATGTGGAGCAATGCCAACACTTTGTAACTGTCCATCTGTTCCTGCTCTGTGTGTTGAGCTGTGTCATAAAACTACAACAGATTTGTCTCGGACAATACATTTCCTCTACTGTTTCAAGGTTTTGTTCTACCTGTTTGCAGAGTGCCTGAGTGCTCCTAAAGCAAAGCCAGCCCTGCCTGAGAGCAGGCACAGCGTTCTGCTGTTAACACCAACAGCGCTGCAGCCCTGTGGCTCTGGCCAAGGTGTGTGGCTGTGTGGGGGTGGGAAAATTGCTGAGCTTCTTCCTCCCCTGACACTCCTACCACACCCAGAACATCTTTCTATTTGCAATCCTTACTCCAAGTGTAGTAAAGACAGTGTGACTGTGACCATTGGGAACAGAGCAGCCAGGTGGAGTACAAAAGTCTCATTGTAAAGGACTTCAATATTTTGCCTGAACTCACATAGGAATTATAGAGCAAGTATTTGTGTCTCTGCAGGCAGGAGTATGGAATGGCTAAACTGCTCCCAGCAGTGCCAGGAGCCTGGGCATGGGCCCCATATTCTTCCTGAACTAGGAGCCTGATTTAGATCTTCTGCAGCTGCAATCTCTGGTCCTGGCACACACAGCTGAGGTTTTGGATCTGGACTGGCTATAAACGTTTTTCTAAAGGAAAAAATACCAGTGACTTTCTAGATGAATTTCCAAGGGTTCCCTAATAACTTTTTTTTTTTTCCTACTAGGAAAGCATTCCTGATCGCGGAAATATTTCCTGGGGAATAAGGGGGGAACTTGCCTCCTCGGCTGGGTGAAAATCTCCACAAGGTACTACCGGGCACAAGGATCAGGCAGAGTGATGGGGTGATTACCAAGTGGATTAAGTAATCCTTAAAGGAAAAAACCCAACTCCTGGCTTCTCTGTGCGCTCTGAGGCTGGCAGAGCGTGGTGCCGGCTGCTCGCAGCGCAGGCTGCGTGCCTCAAGCTCCTCCATTCCTATAGAGACCTCAAAAAAAGGAGAAGAAACCCCAAAGCCAGGAAAAAGCCCAAAGCAGAGCAGTGACAGAGGACAGCCCCAAAGCCGGGGGGGATAAGGCCGAGGGGTGCGGCGGGCTCAGCCCCGCCGTCGGAGCCGGAGCGGCCGCCCCGTTCCGGAGCTGTCCCGGTCCTGTCCCGGCCCGGTCCCGGCGCTCGCGGGGCAGCTGGGCCGAGCCGAGCCGAGCCGAGCCGAGCCGAGCCGAGCCGGGCCGAGCCGAGCCGAGCCGAGCCGAGCCGAGCCGAGCCGGGCCGGGCCGAGCCGGGCCGGGCCGAGCCGGGCCGGGCCGGGCCGAGCCAAGCTGCACCCACCGTTGCTGCAGCTGCTGTTCGTCTCCAGCGGATCCATTGCCTTCGCTCTCCGGCCGCTCAGCGCATCCCGGGCCGAGGGCAGGGCCGGGCACACCTGAGCCCGCCCCGCTCCTCCCCCGGGCCGGCCCCTCGCTGGCCTGGGAGCGCTGGTAATGCCCGGGTGAGCCTTGCACGGTCCCCTGGGCCAGCCCCGCACCCCCAGCCCTTGGTGCCATCCCCGTTCCCGGTCGGTGCGGCGGCATCTCCGGGGCGTTCTGTCCCTCCGCACAGAGCCGGGACGGGGCTCCTGCCGCAGGGGTTTCTCCTCTGGAGGGTGCTTTCCTTGTTGCAGAGGCTGGAGAAGGCGCTGGGGCAGCAGGAGGGTGGCTCGGAGGTGTGTGAGCCCAGGTGCACGCTGCAAAGCCTTCGCACGTGTGCCGAGTGTGATGGGACGGAAATTAGAAGTGAACAGGAGAAATATTAGTGGCAGGTTAATGGTTGGACTCGATGGGCTTAGAGGTCTTTTCCAACCTAAAAGTTTTGGGCTGCTCAATATATGAAGGATATGAAGTTGTTAGGGAATATCCAAAAGAGGGCTACGAAGATTGTGAAGGGTCTGGAGGAGAAGCCGTGTGAAGAACGACGTGAGGTCACTTGGTTTGCTCGGACTCGAGAAGAGGAATCTTCTTCAACTCCCCCTCCCAGGGCAGGCGAAACCTCCATTGCTGATACTGCTGTGTGAACGTTTTGGAGTGTGTGGCACATCAGTTTTGCCTGCATCCCCAATCTCTGCTGACCTCCCTTGTTTTGTCTTCACCCCCACCCTCCTCTGCCGACCTCCCTTCCTGCATTTGTGCTCAGTAGCTGTGTGTATCCAGAAACCTATTATAATAGAAAAGTCCTTTCGTTGCCATTAGCCAGGTTCTGCTGTAGGTCAACAGAGATAAGTAAAACCAATACTGTGAAACAAGAGCTTTGCTTCAGCAAGCCCACATTTATAGGTAGAAAGGGTCCCTGTCATAAGGCAATATATAGATATAAGATTTGCAGGATCTGAACATATCTGAAAAATTGCTTTGTTTTTTTCCCCCCCCCCATAAAATGAATTGCCTGTTACTACAGAAACTGCCCTTAGGCTATCAGGCTGCAGCATTGCTAACACCTCATGGCTCCTTCACTCAATGCCTGCTCCTATCTCTGAGCAACTGTTTTCTCCAGTAAATGTAATGCTCAAGTGCTTCGTGAGTCATTTGATTTTAATCAAGTCTGTTCATCCGTCACAGTCCTGCGGGTCACTGGCTGGGAGAGACTGTGCCAGTCAAATCCCACGTCCTCCCCTTTATCACAGGGCACTTGATAATCAATCCAAATCATATGGCAGCAGGTTTTGAAGTAGGAAATGAAACATGTGCTAATTTATCAGTGTTCTGGGAGCAACTTCTGCTGCTGTTGTTTATTATGCAACCAAAAGGGACAAGACCCTGGGCAAGATGATAATGGTGGGATCTGGCCTCTGTTTAGTAAATTTACTGGTTATGAGCTACTCATGCACTGTGTGAATACAGGGCTGGTTGCAGAAACCGATGTGATGGTGGAGTGGGACAAGTATTTGCTGCGTTTGCAGTGCTGACTGCCTGTGCTGGTGGGGGGAATTTGTGTCCCCTGTCCCTTCACAGGCTGCTCTGCCTGTTCACTCTGGTGCTTGGGGCACTGTGGGGCTCTCCCCTTTGCTGGACCCTTACCAACACCCTGAGGTCTTGCTCATAGCTGAGGAGGCCTAATTGGGGTGTGGTTATTGGCAGTTAAACTGTGTCCGAAATAATTTCCAAGCTTTTTCACTAGTGTTGTTGACATCTGTGCTCAATGTGCGCAGAGAGGTGTGAAGGAGGCAGCAATTTTTTGTGGAAGAGATCTGAGGTTAAAATAATCGTTTTGGTCATGGTGCAGCCTCGTGCATTACTGCCACAGCATGGTGCAGGCAAAAGAAAAAGGCACTTTGGGCCACAGCTTTACCTTCCCCTGTCAGCTTGATTTCCTAAAGGAAAAGGCTAATGTGACCATGTACAGGTGTGTTTATGTACTCTTTTTCATCCCCAAAGATAAATTTGAGTCTGTGGGCCACTTCTGCCAGATTTGACAAGGGGTGAGACCTCCAAAAGAAGCCAGTCTAAGTCCTGGGAAGAGAGGCATGACAGGGAAAATGTCCCCAAAAGGAGGGGACACTGCAGTGTGAGCTGGCTCTATCAGACACTGGGGAAGGAGCGTGCCTGGGTGACACCACTGTGGGAAAAGCTTCAGTCAGATCTTGCAATCAGCCATGGACACAAGTGTGTCACGTATTCCCTTCTCTCTGGCACAGGGACTGCTGGAGGTGCAGTCTATAAAATAACAAAGTCACAGGAGTTGCATTTGATGGATTTAGCAAGGCCATGTCTGGCAATGTGGGAGTTAAGAGCCAGGTGGGATAGTCATAGAGCCTTCTGTGCTTAGTCAAGGGCAAGTTGAGACTGATAGCAATAAAGCAGGGATGCAGCCACTGCCTCTTTTATTGCTTCATATCCTCATTTTAACGGGAAGGCTGTAATTAAGGGAATTTAGCTCCAAGCTATGACCTCACGGGTTGATACACACATCAGATGCTGCCTTAAAAATAACTCACCAGAAATCAGGGAGTCTTCCTTCGAAGCTCATCTTTTAACAATGCAGTTCCTCCTGAAATACTGGTTTCCAGGCCAAAACCTTGACTGGAATCCAGGGGATAGAAACAAGGCAGCTTTGCATGCAAAGAACCTCTCTAGCAACATCAAAAGGCTGTTCTTTGCCCTGCTCTTGTCTGCTCACCTTTTCTGTTCTGGAAAAAATGATGGAGAACTATTGAGTATCAATTGTCCTCTGTTAAAAATAATGGTGGAAGTATCCTGCTAACAGGTGATGGAAACTTTTGCCCTTGGATGTCTGCTAGGCGTGGTTTCTGTGGAAACTTTCTGGACACCTTTGTAATATTCTCCTCTGGCTTTGTATAGTTTTAGGGCTCCAAGGAGGTCTTTGCTGCTTCAAAGAGAGGGTGAATCCTTTTTCTGGCAATGATTTGATAGGGTGAGGGTTAAGGGAATTGCCTGGTGTTGGATGATTGCAGCACTACATGAAAGGAAGCCCAAAGCTTCAAAGATTGAACTTTGTTGAGCAGACAGCTTTTAACTCAGGCCTGTCTCAGGGTAACCGTGTCTGCAGTGGCAGAGGCTGTCATTTGGTGCTCCCACAGTTTAGGCAACACCAACAGGGACAGCTCCCAAGCCTGTCACACCCATGGTGGGTTCCAACCCTTGCAGTCCTGCCCTCCCATGCCAGTGCACACACCTGTGGGTCTGTGCCGAGCTGCTGAGTGACCCAGGGGCACGAGACCATAGAACACATCCTGGCTCCTTTCTCCCAGGGTTGCTAAATACTTTATCGAGGTCACTGTGGCCCCACAAAGCCACATGTTGGCAGAGCAGGAGCGGTGGGCTGGTGATGGACAGCAGTGGGTGAAGTGGCACGTAATCAGCAGATCGTTTGTTTGCAGACTTATCTGGAGGCGTTTGCATCAGAACTCTAAATCAAGCAAAGCTACATGTGAAAGGCACTCCTGACTTACAGAGGGGGTCACAGAAAGGGTAATTTTGTTAAGCTTTTGAAAGAATAAAACAACCATTAATGAACTGTTCTCTGTATTGGTGAAGTGACTTTCATCTGGAGATGTAAACATATTTAGGAGCATTAGAAGAAAGATAGGGGCCTGTATCTTTGATTCTGCTCCCTTAGGGTTGGTTGGTCAAAATAAGACACTCAAAGCAAGAATTGCTTCTGGCTCCAGGTGAGACCATGTGAGCTCTCAGCACTTCTTAGGGCTGGTGTGGGAACTGGGGGGTCCATGACGCAGCAGCTAGAATTAGTTAAAAAAAAAAAAAAAAAAGAAAGGAGGAAGAAAAAAAAAGGAGAAATCTAAATGGGAGAAAGGCTAAAACCCAAACAACCTGCCCAGTATCAGTGGCTGAGGCAGGAAGAAAGCCCTGCTCTCCTCTCTGCCATTCCCTGTAGCAGAACCATGTTGAAATCAGTAAACATTGGGCAACTTTCAACCACCAGGCAAACAGTCCAGCACAGCAGGATGTCACCCCCAGAGCTGCAGCACAGCCTCAGAGCACGTTGGAAAGATCAAGAGAGCTGCCTGGTCATGGTGTAAAGTTCATTTCCAATTTTATGTAAAGGGTCATTGCATTTCTATTCCTCTTAAGCTAGGAAGCTGTTCCCATAAGGAAACCTTGGGAAGAAGCTATGAAAGGGAACACCAGTTACAGTGTTTGGTCTGGAGCTGATGAGCACAGGAGTCCATCTCCCATAGATCCATGTCAGTTGTTTCTCCCTAATTCCTCAGCTCCCAGAAGATCTTTTCCCCTTGGTTCCCACTGCTCCTTCTGCAGCCAACAACCACTGCTGCTCCTTGGATGCTTTTAACACAAAACTAAGAACGGTTTCAAATGGAAATTTGGGAAAATAATAGCAAGGAGAATCTCCTGGAATAAAAAAGGCCCCTGTGGAGTTGACAAGGCTGCAGTAATGAGAGGAAATTAGTTCCTCAGTTTAGCTTTGGGTAAGAGCCTGTCAAAATCTATAAAAAATGATTATATGATTTTCAATTCCCTGACCCTCTTGCACTAAAACAAGTCTTAAAATGAAAAATGTGTTGTGTTAGAAAGTTTTTCCCAAAAATCATTAACTTTTTGATTGGAAAATATGTCTGTTTTGGTGTTGGCCACAGAGCCTTTTTCTTTTTTTCCTTTGGTTTTTACAAAAGCTCGACATTTTAATCAACTTAGCTTTTTTTTGGTGCCAGGTACTACTGAAACCTCTCCCCAGGTAATAGTTACCACAGTGATGATGACACCACAAGGTAAATTCTGCTCATTTCATGAATGAGCCCAATTTTTATTTCTCTTCATCACAAAAGTCATCCCACATTTGTTGTATACACACTGTTGGTTGCTGTGTTACGGGACATATCACCAGGTATCAGATGCTTTACTCTTGCAGAAACACTTCTAATGGAGATGGAAGCTTCTGTTGGCTGAATTTTAGAACAACAGCAAAAAATAATAATACAAAACCAAAATATCATCTTCAGCTGCATAGCAAATATGGATCAAAAATTTAACACTGTATCAGATCACAAGCGTAAATATACCTCACCATAAATAAAATTCATTGTACAAAATAACTCAAGCAGCTTTTCATACAAATATGGTACATTTGACAACAGTTTTTGAGAATATTTTCTTGTTTTTTTACACCTTCAATTCTTTTCTCTTTCATTCTCCAATATACATGAACCTACTGGACTGGAGTAATGCAGGAGGAAAAGGACTAATGTTGTTCAATGCTACTAAGTGCTGTCAGAGTTTAAATGGAAAACCACTGAAGTGCTGAATTTGAACTAGTTTGCTTCCCCTTTCCATTGTAGCATTGAAAGTCAAGTGCAGCATCATCCCAGAAAAGCATGTGCACTGCCAACAGCCACGTTTTATACCGGCAAAGCCGGAGGGAACATTAAAATAACCCAGTCTGACTTCATTCAGAACACAGGCCATCCTTTCTCCCCACTGTAATTCCTGTATGGAGCCAACAACTTGTCTTTGGAGTAGACATTCCAAGTGGTGGCTGGTGACTGCTGGGGAGTTTGCAGACTACTTCAGCATAAGCAGGAAAATACAGGTAAAAAGCAAGTCCATTGTCAGTGGACCTGGGAGTATTCAGACAGGGGTCAACATTTCCCTAGGAAAAGAACATTAGAAGTCTGCAGATCATAAAAGACTGAAAAATATAGACTGAAGCACATCTGCAAGGAACACTCCCAAACTTGGCAGAAAGTCTGCAGGTGTGGGGAATATGCCTGACCCCCTGGCAATCTGTTACTATTTAGCCCTACTCTTACAAATGTGCTCCCTATTTCCATTAACAATTATGACATTTAAAAAAGCACGGGAGGAAAAAAAACCCATTTTCATGGAGTTGTTTAAAGACCTAAGCCTGGACCTTTCTCATACACAGACAAGGAGGGTGAGAAAACTGAAGCTAAGGAGTATCTGAATCCTTGACATAATCGAAGGACAGTAACATCAAATCTCAGAAATTCAGACTGTGATTATTACTAACTGGCATCTGGTGTGACTTGAGCAGCAAGGCAGAAGACCTGCATACACTCTACAGTCAAAACAGTTTACATTTTGTTCATGCACTTTGACATTTTGCTCAAAACATTTAATCCCTTGGAATCTGGAGGGGTTTTACATTTTTGCTAGCAAATCCGAGGGCAACAATAGATTTCAACTACCTGTTCTTTCAAGTAAAGCCTGTGCAACAACTTTCCAGTGCAACTGTGTTTTGCAGGGTTTCAGGGAATTGTGGCAAAACTACAGGAAAAGAATGCAGAGATTTACAGGTTTAGGTGAAGTATCTGATGACTCATTCCAGGCCCAAACTGATGAAACCAGGGATTTAAATTCACCTTACTTTATCCCATTTTGTCTAGGTAGCTGAGACTGGGCCATGTGGTAGAGTTCATCCTTTTGTAGCAACTTCTTGTTCATGCTGGTTTCCAAGAAGACTCCAGCATTCCATAGCTTGTCAGATGTACTAGGACATTTAATTTGTGCTGTGCCTAGAGGTGGCTCTGAAAGCCAGACAGGGACTTGTGCTAACTTTTCAGCAAGACTTTCATACCAAAATAACAAGCACTTGCTATTTAGGTCAGGAAAAATAGGATCTTGGTTGGATCTATCTTCCTCGCATCTTGTTTTCCACAAAAAATAAAGTGCTTGATTCTTCTCTTCCTTTTAAAAATAGACATCTTTAGATACCCTCACTCCAGTAGTGTAGAAGTGTTGGAACATGATGGAATACCAGAACTGACATCCTTAATGGAAGAGTAAATAGAGAGCAAGCCCCAGATGCTCTTCTTCTGCTCTTCCTCATGACACAGAGGAAAGAACTCGCCGTGTTGGGCTGGGTCCTTCCCTGCCACTCCAAGATTTCAGCCAGACTTCCTGAGATTTCATTTTACTTTCAGATTACTGTGCTGCACAATTTCCTCCCTGCAGCTGAAAATGTCTGTCTCAGTAATTAAAGGAAACTCAAGGTGTGAAAATGTCCAGCACTTGTCACATGTGGGGTATTTATTGATTATCAAGGGAGTAGGTGATGAGAGCCTGGGAGCACAAATTCATGTCACCCGTCAAGATCTCCTCTTGCCAGCATTAGTTTGCTGGCTGTTGTTTCCTAAGACAAAAACACCAGCTGGGACATTTCTACTAATAAATTACATGTTTCCTCTGAGAGAATAAATGCCCAGGCTCTGGCTTTTTAACATCTGTAACAGCATGCAATTTACAAGGCATGATGAAAGGCATGAAACAAATACGTATTATCACATCTGGACTCAGCAATTATCTGCTGTGGCCAGGCTAAAGCTGAGGAAACACTGCCAGTGGTGAGGCTGGCATCATTTTCTCTTGGAGCACGTGATTCGATCTCCTTTCACATCAAGCACAAGCTTTTGTATCACTCCAATGACAGTACTGAGGGGAAGCAGGTTAGACCAGGAGTTATGAAATCCTCCTTGAAGTTCCACCTCAATTTCTTCTTACTATCCAGGGATCTTAGATTAGCTGAGTGGGAAAAGGAAACAGACTCCAGTGTTCTCTCTGAGCAGCTTTGAATTTGGAAAATTCTGGGTATTTTTTAAAGCTTATCCTGTATTTCACCTTTTCTAACCAACCACGTAATTTCTGACTGATGGGATGTTTCCTAAGCCCTGCTGGTAGTCACCATTCTCTGGAGAAAGGTATTTGGTCGCTGTGCCACCAGGAGTCTGTCTAAACCAAGGGAAAATCACATCCCAGAACACACAATGATTACATACCCTGGCTCTCATCCTTGGCTGAAGAACAAAGATCCTGTGTGTTCAAGGTAACTACACCTGCATCCTGTCAGCACCAGTGATTATTTCTACCCAAATTAGTATGTTTGAGAGCACATTCACATGAATGCAGCCTCTTCTGTAGTCCACAGGAAATCTGGTTTAGTCCATGGAAGATGTATCTTCAGGGGAGAACCTCTGCATTAAAATAAGTGGATGTCCCAATAGCATGGAAAAAGCCAGGCAGTTTTCTCTTTCCCCAGCTCTCTGAAGTGCTGAGGAGTTATCTGGTGACTGCATCACTGCTGTTCTCAAGCCCACATGCCAAAGCTCCCCCTACAACTGCTGGAAAGGCCAAGGACACAGCAGGGAGCACAAAGCTCACCCCAGCCTGGGCCAGGCAGCCATCCACGACCAGCCTGGCAGGGCTCCTCTGCGCCCAGCACTCGGTCCTCAGGGCACTGCCATGGGTAACATCCTGCCTTCATCCCTTCTTCCCCTCAAAGAGTGGATCAGGAACTTGTCTTCAGCCCCTCCTGCTCTGTGGCTGGTGGCACATGTCACGGGGGTGTTGACTTGTCCCACTGCTTCTGCAGTGGGAGCGGGTTCCCGGCGCCGTGGGAGCATGGAACTCTCCCACCTGAGGCTGCAGTATGGCTTCAGAGTGATGTGTGGACTGGGTGAATCACAGGGAAAACCGGACCACTTCATGGAAGAAAAGCACATTTTGCCTGCCCACCCCCACCCCCCCTCAAGTCCGAAAGCTACGAGTAAAACCGATCACAGGGATGGTACAGAGGAACATGCACTCAAACGGGGCTGAGGGGAAGATGTGTCCTCGTGTGGAGAGGCAGACCCAGCCTCACTTCCTTGTCAGGCCTCACACCATCAAGTTTACCCCTCCCAGCTGGTTTGGGTTCAGTCCCTGCTCCCTTCCCAACCCATGCGGGGTCCGTGTCCACACTAGCAGGTGGTGGCCAGCGACTGGTGGATGGGGGGCTGGAAGCAGCGCACGTGCTCCACCGTGGAACTGTCTGTTTCCACCGACTTCATGTACTTGTTCAGGATGGCAAAAATCTCGTTGTTCAGGATCTGATACTTCCTGATCCTGTCGGCCATCTTCTTCAAGGGCTGGAGAGATGGTGAGGGAGAGAAACAGAACATGAAAGGTCTTATGTCATCTGAGCAGCTAGGAAGCAGCAGAACCTGTGCCCTGCTGCTGGAAAGCTCTGCTAAGGCAAAGCAGCTCTAACACATGTTCCTGTTCCACTTAGCACCTTGCAGGGACCGGTGACTCGCTTCATTATTGGGTTTGATGACTCAAGACAGAGCATTAACAAGATCAGTGAGTGGTCCTAAGTTAACTGTTCCTAAGTCTAGGCTCCCAACTGCTTATTGATAAAGCCACCGAAACCACAGGATGGTTGCTGGAAATACCAGCTCCTCAGGTCCAGCTTCCCAACCCCAGGAAGAAGGGAAAAGCTTTGGGAGAAAAAAGATTTGATTTTCAAGGCAATTAAAACCTTGGCCTGTCTGCTGAGACTGCAGATGGAAACCTTACAGCAAGGGCGTCCAGTAAGAAAAAGATTAACACCAGGCTTTGTTGTAATTGATGAGTTTGGACAAAGCAGGATAGAAAACAGAAAGAAGTGTGCTGAGTTTGGGTCCTTTGGGACCCCACCCTTCAACTTACCACGTTTTTTATGATTTCATCCTTCCCATCCTGCCTCTGCACCTTCAGCAGGTGGTAGCAGAAGTCAAAGAGGTCAAAGCGCCGTTGCTGTCCAAGGAGAACAATGATAGAGCAACCTGCCCAGTTCAGACCATCTCCAAAGCACTGCCTGGAGGGAGGAACAGGGTGATGGGTGGGGAGACACGACAGGATACAGTTACGCAAGAGAAGTACCATGACACCAGGAACTTTCTTTGGTGAATTCCTAGGGAAAACAGGTTCAGTCCTGCTCCTAGAAAGTGAGTGTACACCTAGAGAAAATGAACTCAGAAGAAGATGTGCATAATTACACCCAGGCCAGGCTGTGCAGGGTGAATCACAGGGTAAGACAGATGAGGACCTACTGCTGGGTTGTTGGTCCATCTACCCATCTCCTGCCTGTCACCTTGGGCACGTCCCTTTACCTTGCTCTTTTCTCCAGCTGTTCCAATACAAAACTGAACATCTTTTTGCATCCATGCACAACAAAGTCCTTTCACCAAACACCCACATTCCCCTCTACCTCCACAGTGGCTCTCACAGCAGCTGACGGCACTCTGGGGGCTGGCCAGCCCCGTCCACCCATGAGCTGCAGTGACAGGAGCTGTCTGGGGACACTCACTCTGCCGTGAACTCGTTGGTGCCCACGGGGATGCAGTACACGAACTGCATGGCGCTCCAGAGCCGGTGGAACTCCACGCACTCGTCCACGTGCATGACCCCGTTGGTGGGGGGCGGCCCGCGCCAGATGGGGTCCTGCAGGTAGCTCCGGATCCGTGTCAGGATCACCTCGAACATGGAGAGCCCGCAGCACAGCCGCTCCTTGGTCAGCAGGTCCCCCTCCCGGGCGATGGCTATTTGCTGAGGAGAGGGACAACCAGAGGGACACAAGTGAGGATGTGACCCAGACCCGCTGGATTTAACGCTGCCTGGTCTCTCTCCGGCTCCTTCACCTCCAAGCTTACCTCTGATGGCTGCTCCCATGGCGCTTCCCACCAGAGAATACTCATCCCTCAAGCAGGAGACTTAATATTGTGCTCCACTGTATTTCACCGACCTCAGTATCTTTTGGAGTAACCACGTACATCAGAACACCAGAGCTGAAGGCAAAGCTCTGACCAGAAATACTGATCCTTAATTCTGCTAGCATGCTGTTCTGCTCTGTTAGTGCTACTCAGCATTTCATTTCCTGATTTTCATTTCATGATTCATTTCATGGGTTTTGTCTCATGATTTCTGCAGATAATGAAGATAAAACAGGAGAGAACAGGGACATTTTGCTTCCCAGGACATTGCCAGCATCTCTTCAAAATGCAGATAGCCTATGGCTTTCTTGATTTCTTTTGTAGTTAGGGTTAAAAAGCTCTGAGGAAGATGAGAAGCACTGCTAACTTGACACTGGAAAACCTGTAGTTTATAAGAAAGCCAAATAATTTTTTCCCACATGTGGAAGCTTTACAGGTGTGGATAATTTCTGTGACACCCCCGCTCACATTTAGATATACCATTCTGGAATAGCTCCACTGGATGAAGTTATTTTGGTTTTTACACTAGAGGAAAACTAAAAGAGAATTAATTTCATTTCAGCCTTATTGCTCCCCAAGAGAAAAAAAAAGGGGATTTAAAATAAGCAAGTAGGGCCTTCCCCCAAGCTCATTGAGTGGTGCAAGTGTGGGGGTCTCTCACTGCCCTATCCTCTCAGCTGCCCCATTTCCTGCTGTTCCAGTAGCAGGACTGACCTCTCTTTGCAGTGCTGCCAAAAATAACTTGGGAAATGGGAGCTGAGTGCTGTCAGAGTTGTGCCCATGGCTGTGGGAGGCTCTGGCTCTTTGTGCTCACCTCAGCAGAGGAGTGGCTGCACAGGCAGAGCCTTTACCCCTCCCACCTCTCTGGAACAGCCACACAGAACAAGCATTGCATTGACTGAGACCCTGCCTGTCCCAGAGGACTTCCTGGAGCTTTAAGCAGTTTTTAAGCATTTGCTCCATTTCCAGATGTCCCTGCAATGCCTATAAAAATGTTATCCCAGTCAGTCACGATGGGGACTCAGAGCAGCTGGGACAAAGGGCAGGCACATGTCCTGGCCAGACATTAAGAACATGAATTTTGCTCAGTTTAGCTGGGTCATCTTCATTCCACTCTGAAAAATGCATGAATGTGCCTGCACATCCCCGTCCCTGATTATCAATTTATGCTGGCAGTAACCTCAAGCATTTTTAGTTTGGTTGCTCTTGAAATTAGAAGCATTTCAATTCTTGCTTGTGTCACAGTTTCAAGGATGGTCTGGGGACCTCAGCTCAATTAGTGTTCAACTAATAGCAAATATCAAGGGAAAGCTGTAATGATGTGCAGAGGCCACACTGGCTCTGGGATCCCTCAATGTGTTAAAAGCAGGAATGGTATCACTGGTTCCACGGCACACACTGCATGTGTTTGCTTGGCAAGTAAAGGTTTATTTTATCCAGCTTTGTAGCTAAAGGCTGTGTACTGTCCCTCTCCTCACCTGCTCCAAGCTCTTATGGGCACAGACCTGCACACACTGCTCTATCATGGCAAAATGAGGGCACAGCAGAAGCAGAGCCATTTCAAATATAAATTAGGTGTTAGCATTAGTGTTTGCTAAAATATAGTGAAAAAAGGGATACTTTTGAGAACAAACTTCTCCAGTGATCTTAGTACACGATTTCTGAAGAAATCTTAATTTAGAAGGGGATGCATCCGGCTTTCAGTGTGGGCTGTGCCACTCAGTTATGCACATTCACAGACAGAATTTGGTTCCAAAATTCATCACAGTAAGACCAGTCTTTGATACAGGACTACCATCCTAGGGTAGATATCTTAACATGGGCAAAGCAGCTGGGGAGCTGTTGGTCTTGTGGCCAGAGCTGCCTCACAGTCTTGGGTCCCACTGATTTCTAAGATCAGGAGAGGAAGGATGCTCTCAAGGTGAATTGTCAAAGGATGCCACTGTGCTGGCTCAATTATTCCTTCTGTCTTCAGAAGCAAAGGCTCTGATTATTTCCAGTGAAGAAACCAGACTGACCAAGCACTTTTGAAAACCCCTTACTAAATACCTTTATGGTCAGCATTAAATGGGAGAGGATTCCTTTAATGAACCACTTTGACCCCCCTGGTTCTTTATGAATGATCCACCAAACAGCTGCTTCTGGATTTCCAATGCAAAGTAATTATTTACAACAATCATTGGCAGTTTTCGTGCCACTGCACAAATCCGGTTTTGATTTTCCAGATTTTGAACCTCTTGTACAGCCTGTTTACTGGTGAACTTGCCAGAACCCTACCCAAAAGCTGCAAAAACCAATAGATCCCCACTAACTCTGGCTCAGCCCCTTCACAGCATGGAATTCTGTAACATGCATGGGGCCACCTTTTGGGAGAGGCATCGAACTTCTGCTTAGATTCTGGACAATTGTTACAAGGCATTTATGCATTCTGCAGGAAAAAACCCTGTATGGCCTGTGTCCAAAACTGCATTTCCAAAATGCATGTCCAAAACTGCATAAAAGGAGCAAGCTTAGAAGCTATGGAGGCACCTATAGAAAGCAATTCTTGTGTTCATTTACATTTGAGCTAAAAAAAAAAAAAAAAATCTGGTACCCAACTGTACCTGTGTGATGAATATGGGAACAGTTTACAGAAAAATAACTTTTTAGTGGGACATGAAATACCTTTTGTTTTCATCACCATTATAACTACAGCAGAGATAAGCAACGAGTGGACTCTAATAGCAGAATTCAATGATGATTTTGCATGGAAAGAAGGAGAGATAGAAAGACCAACACAAAGACACAAAAACACAGAGGTGAATTCTTTTTCTCGAGTGTCTCCTTTAAAAGGAAGTGTCTACAGAGTAAGACAAAGTCCTCAGTTATCCAGCCAATTTCTCTGTTTCAGATGATTTCCAATGATGCAAAGTTCAAAATGTCCTTGATCCATGAGAAAAAAATACAAGAAAAAATATCAACCACTTTCTGCCTGCCACAGTTCTGTCACCTCCTACACCAGCTGAGTGTTTGTTCCATTCCCTCATCAGTACATTACAGGAAAAGGGTGTTGATTCATTTGATACTTCGAAAGATTTTTATCCCAACAACCCCAACAAATGGGCACTTGAAGTTTGATTATTACTATCAATGGAGCTCAGATTTTGCCCATTACACTGATCAGTCTATGGAGATATTTTTAACAGTACTGAGTTTCTGCACAAGAGATTTTTCCCAAGCTGAGACCCACATCAAGAAGACACTTAAATGGAGCCGTAATTTTAAGCATGTGCTGAAGCTCTAAGCATGTGCTAAGAGGGAAACCATTCTCAGATGTATTTCTTGACAGGGATGAGCTTAAACGGACCACACTGCAGTCCTAAAATGGGATCCCCAAAAGTGATGGCAATTGATTGTTAGGACAGCCCTGCAAAGTTTCCCCTCAAGCCACTCCAGCAATTCTCCATCTTTTTAAAGTGGAGAAGAAGAGGTTTTTGGAGTTGTTCTGATTCAGAACTGGCTTCTAGCACACTTGCCTTACAGCTCCCTGCCAGCTCTCCTGACTGGAGGCAGCAACACATCTCTGGACCCACTCACAGATTTCCCTTCAGAGTGTTTGCTCGGGCAAGGATTCAGATTTGCTCGTCCAATTGATGTTTTGGGGGAAAAAAAATCAATCAATCAAAAGAAAAAATAAGGATCACTTTTCCCAAGGCCAAACAGGCCACGTGGGGACTGCTACGAGTTTCCAACAGCCATCCCTTCCAATGCAATCCTTACCTGCGGAGTGCCCAGCCTCTCTATTAGGGGAACCAGGTGAAGTGGGGCATACTTGGCTTCGAGACGCTTCATGCGCACCTCCAAGCGTTCTCCTTCTGTCAAGCGAGCAGCAAACAGTGAAATGAGAGGAGGAAGTGGAGACCCGCAACTTTCCGCCGAGTTTGCTCAGAGCTGCCCCCCAGCAACCATCCAAGGAGACTGTGGGATCAGGGAGCCAAACCGACAGCAATGAGGGGCCAGTGATGCGGAGAAGGGAGGGATGGGCGAGTGCAGTCTCAGCAGCAGCTTTATCACACATGTCCAAAAGCATGTCCCTGTTACCGAGCACTCCTGGTGAGATGGACATTTCATGCTGTCATTCTCCAAAGAGGCTGTGAAATGGCTCCCAAACCTTAAGGGAACCCCCAAACTGACTGAGGTTTTAGGCCATAACTAGGCTACAGGAAATGCACCCTTGGCTTTTGTTTGCACCTGATGTTTGGCTGTATGCACTTATCTATTTGGAGGGGGAAGCAGGGTCAGAGCTAATCCTCAGCAGAGATGGGAGAGAAAACAGCCTCTGGGCAGAGACCTCTGAGTCTGCCCACTGCTTCCCTCTCAGCTTCTTACCTTTGATGTAGACCCTGGGCAAAATATTTTGGAAGGGAGCAGCATGCAGCAAATCACAAACTTCTTCCTGGGACTGAGGCAGGAAGAAAGAAAGATAAAGTAAGTTAAAAAATACCTATGGGGGAGAGTGAATGGCTCAGGGGCCTGGGCAACACTACAACAGTTCATGCCTACAGCACCTATTCAGATCCAACCCAGCTCAGTAGTAACTCCAGTGGTTTGAACCTAAATGATCTGAAACTGGGAGAAGTACTTCAGCTTCAGTCAGGAAGCTTCCCTAACTCAAGTAAGTTACTTCCTGCCTGTACAAGGCCAGACCTTTATACTGATCTTCTGTCTTACTTACTAGCCCTGAAGGTAAAAGGGGATAAAGAATATGGAAGTTTCCATTTCATCTTACCCTGAATGAATTCCTGCAGCCTGTTCTTTAAGAGAGTGCCCAGGTGGAAATTACCCTTTGGCTTAGTTATTTTAGGAAGTGTATATGAAAAATATACTGACATGTGGCTCTTCTGCAAATAGGTACATCACAACTGGTCTGAAATTATTTGGTTGTTGGTGTGGTGTTCTCAGCCAGGGCTACCAGAATCCCAGTGGTGCAGGCACCAGGAAGAATAAAACAGAAGTCCAGAGAGGAATAACACCATGAGATGCCACCTGAGGGGATGCATGCCAATGCACTTGAGAAAAAAATAATCCCAAACACAGATGCACAAGGAGGAGAAACCTAGAAATAGGCAGGTGGAGACTGAGGAGCGATGGCTGACAGTACATTGTATACGAGTCTGCAATGGGAAACAGCAGCGAGGAAACCAAAGCTGTTCAACACAGAGGCATCGTGTCACGACAAGGCATCAGCCTGCTCCTATAAAAGCCTACTCCTAGGACATGCTTTCAGTTCTGAGCTCACTGGAGGGATGTAGACACACTCGAAAGCAGATCATGACAGCGCAGCAGAAGGTACCCGGGGGCCGGATGGAATGACTCAGCTGGGCCTGTTTGGGATGCAGGGGTGGACACCCCCCTTCCAGCCAGCAGGACAGTGGAGCATGGAGCTGCAGGAGGCTGCACTGGCGCATGGATGCTGGGATGAGAGCAAGTTTGTGGGAGTGCAGTTTGTGACACAGTGCTGGAGGGACAGGAATAGTCTGGGGCCCCTCCATGGGCACAGAGGTGCTGATGCTAACGGAGTGGGCCTGTCACCTTGGTCATTTCGTTTGCAAAACAGTGTTCATTCCTAGGTGAATGTTCTTCCATGGCTGTTTCCCTCTAATAAAGTATTTTCAGCCATTTGCAGCCCACGTTCACCTTGTATCTGTCCCAAAATTAGTCATGTTATTAACAGATCTCTTCCCCAAGGCCTGTTAACTGAGAGCACAAATTCTGCTTAGAAATTTCACCCCAAGCAACCCCTCATTCCTCAAACTTAAACAATAAAAAGGGGGTAAGGTGCAGCAGACTGAACATCTGCATCAGAGCCATTTTTGCCAGCAAATACCACCAGCCTTACATCACTCACACAGCTCTGAAGGTAATTGCAGTATAAAAGCAATTCCTCCTGCTGCACAAGAGCTCCATTAGAGGGAAAATCTTATTCTGTGATGGCTCTGTGCATCTGACATCCTCCAGCAAGTGGGAACCAGTGCCCACTGCATGCAAAATGGCTTTGTATTCTGAGTCTATTGCTGAGGGGAAAAACAGGGCATCAGAGAGGGAGAGACTTTGTAGGCAGATGTGGACTTTGACCGGTAGCTTTCCTTAAGGGATCTTTATTTTCTGCTATTCTAAAATGCCAGTACACTGCTGATGTACAGTTCCTGGGACTGAAGGAACATTTCTGCATTGAAATGATGGATTTCTCAAGAAACCACCATGTCCCTTGAGGGTCCCTTTAAAGATGTGACAGCAAAGCCAAATGCAGTACATCCAGCAGAAAACCCAACACTGAGAACAGCAGAGAGCAGTGAAAAAACCACAAAAAGAAACAGAAACTGTCAGAATAGAGTTGGCAACTCTGGTCATTCTATAAATTTCTGTAAAAGCCAAGCTGCTGGGTGATACACATCTCTTGTTTACTTCATCTTATGCAACCACTGCTCATTGAATGTGTTTGATACACTGTACCAAGAATTAGAATTCTCTAGACTGGAGTTAAAATGCAAAGGCAAGGGCAGAAATATCCGTTTTGAGGACATGCAGAGACTTTTACTTTTGTCTGTGCTCTGTGGCCAGACAAAACTTGGAATCTTTGAACTTTCTTATGGCTTTGCTCTGAACAGAACTTCTGGTTTTGCTTGGAAATCCTGTCTTATGCTAGGGAAGTAATTTCAAAATATTTCTGGAAACACTGAAACAACCCTGCCCAAACCATCATGACACAGTATGCACACTTAATGTACAATTGTGTTGTTGAGCACTCCTCAGTTGGCTCTGGGGCAAATTATGAGATAAATTCATTGCTAGCTGAATTTATGTGAAAAACTGGAAGCTAAGAAGATGAGTGGCACTCAGCCACAGCCTTTGCCCCACACCAGAAAGGGCATCACATGAGCTGAGAGCTGAGAGACTTGTGCACTTGTCAAACTCCTGTGCAGGGGGCAACACCAACTTGTTACTCCAGCCAGATTTTCAGTGAAGATGTCATAGGACATTTATCATCAGCAGATTTCCTTCCTGTTGGGATTGCTTTATCCATTTCTCCATTACAATCAATCAGGTTGTTTCCATTGCACTGGCACCCCAAAAGAGCAGAGGGATCAAATCTGTTTCTCACTGTACAGATATGTATATAAAGAAAGTACTGATGCCTGCCCCAGAGAGCTTACAATCTAGAAATTAACTCCAGTTGGTTTTATTTCTAAGCAGGACAAACAAGGGGCAGCTTTGGGTCCAAGAATGAAATCTGGATCTTCCAGTATTCAGATTCAGCCATCCCAGAGGCCTGACAAAGTGCCAACGCACACCATCCCCATGGACATGCCCAGAGACTCCAATAACACAGCCCCAGAGAGACCCTGAGAACATGAGAAGCTGGAAAGTAACATTTCCCAAACTCTTCTGCTGGAGAACCCACTTCCACTTCTACTCTTGAGCTGGAAATTTCAGGTACGATGTTGGTGTGGGGGTTTTGCCTTACCAAAGCCTGCTCGATAAGGAGGCAGAAGAGAATGGCATTGCCCACTTCTCTGAGGCTCTGGAACACGTCGGTCTTCAGCTCTGCATACTCAATGATGTCCTTCAGCTGATGGTGGAAAAACTCCAGGATTCCTTAAAAGAGAAGGAAGGACAGTCAGAAAGAGACTGGAATCACTTCCAATTACCTTGGATAAGAAGACAATCAGTGTCTGGTATTTCCTTAACCACAAACTGCAGCTGCTCAATGGGCTGTACACAGAGACTGGCATTGGGAAGAACTAACATGCAGTGTCTTATCCTGCTTTCAGTAAGCCTTGGGAAACAGGGAGTAAGTCATATAAATTCCCTGGATTTCCTCATCAGAGGAGGAAAGAGGTTCCAGACTGTGATGGATGACTTAGTGCTGGCTCAGGTACAGCAGCCAGACTTTCTGACTGCAGCCATGCTGCAAAAAATCTCTTCACCAGCTAAGTAGAGCATTTAAAAAATACCAGTGAACTCACAAAAGCTTACAGAATCCTGAAGACATAAGAGAGGCTATCAGAAGACAATCCCTTATCAGCCATCTATGTGTTCAAAAGGAAATTTCCAACAGGAGATTTCCTGGAGAGTTTTCCTATACATGTTCCAGTGTCAATAGCAAAGCAGATGGAAGTGTCCCAGCAAACCTGGCTGCAACTGGCACTGGCAGGACAGGTGCCCAGCCTGGATTAACCATGAGTGTGGGCCTGAGTAAACACTGCACCAACGCGTGGCTGAGCTCCTGCTCAAGGATCCATCTGCAGCACCCACCTGGAGAGCCATATTCATGTCTTGGCAAGCGGCAGATCTTGGGCATTACTTCAATCAGAGTCTTCACATACTGCAGGATGGTGCCTTGGAGCTGTTGGAGACACAGGGAGGTTAAACTGGAATGCCAGGTCTCCTGGCCCTGGTTTTGAAAGAGGCTGGTTGTGGATGGGTCCACATCTGACAGCACAGGATGAAACTTCAGCTGGAGTCCGGGAAGAACTTGCTTAATTTGGATTTCACTCAAATATAAAATTCAGCCCAAGTGTATGGAGTCAGAGTGCTTTTACAGCTTCCTCCCAAAGAATAAATCACAGCTGCATGGATTTTCGACTTCAATATACAGCTTGCTGTGTTTGCATTGTTTGCAGCTGAAATCCAAAACAAGGCTCACTCTTAGCTGCAGCTGGACTTGTGCTTCTAACCCAAAAAGCATTTCACCAGAGCTGCCAAAGCAGTCACTCCCTAGCACAGGAAATCTCCTTCCACCTGAGGAATGATCACTGGATACTCAGGAGTTTAATGCAGAATTTACGTTCATGTAGAAGAAGTTTCTGCAGATCTGGTATTTTGGACGTACATGGATTAGAGCAGAGCACATTGCTTAGTTTAAAGCCCCTGCTGCCATTTGGAGTTACACACTTGCACCCTGTAGATACATTATATGAGATAATGCACTAAATCCTACTTAATCAACCATAAAATCTTTGTCCTTGTGCTGAATGCTGTATGATCCTGCTGGAAACACTCCATCATCCCACAGGAATCAGTGGGATTCCTCATCAGTGAAAATCAGCCCATAGCTCCAAGTGTTCCAGCGTGGATCAAGGCACACGAGGGTGCCCTGATGAGAACACCCCGATCCCAAAGCCCACACTGACTGCCCTGCCTGTACCTATCCAGGCTCTGGAGTTTCTCCATCACCAGGGTCAGGCTCAGAATTACCAGGCTCTTGACGATCTTCAGCAGCTCTTCCATGACCACGGCGATGCCTTGGTAGCCCAGGAGCCGACAGATGGTCTTGAAATGAGGAGGCCCCACGAAATTGCGGTAGGAGCTGTAGATGTGGCTGTAGGCAATGTTGAGGGGCTGGGAAATTGGAACAGTGACAGTCAGACAGGGCCATCGACCAGACCTGCAATTCTCTTATCACAGTATTATGTTACATCACTTAAAAAAATTTTTGAGGAGGAGAAAAAATAATACCAATGGCAATTCCCACTTCTGCTTCTTGAGGAGAGGAGATTGCTTTTCTCCCTATGTAGTCAGATATATTCTAACTCTCAACACTGTCATGTCACAAGGTTTTATTATCCTCCTATGTAGCAACACCACTTTCATTTCCAGGTTAATTTACTCTCCCATATACTCCCAATCAAGTATTTCAGTTCAGTGGTCCTTTGCCTCTTCAAAACCAAATTGTTCTCTACTAAAATGAAAAGCTTTATATACATTTAAGCAGACAGATTTTTTTTCCCCCTATGGGCACTTGCTTTAAATGAGGCTTATTAGGAAAAGCAGGAACTGCAGCAACTGAGTTTAAGGGCAGATGGAAAAGACACAGAAAAGATCCTTTTTGCATCCTGCAAAGCTTTACATCAGCCTCTACTTCACAGACATCCCATGGGTCTGTGACAAAGGGTAAGAATCTGACACTGGTCTAGGGAGAATAGTGCCCAGGACATTGCCCCCAGAATTTCTTAGCAGCAGAGAACAGAAAGTGATTTCCAGGAATGTACTCTATCAGTGTCATCTTGGAAACATGAAAATTGCTGCAACGTTTCATCACTGGAACATTTACAGGATCCATTTGGTGTGAGGCAAAGACAAGTAGGGGGAATTAATTCACTTGTATGTTCTGCAGAGAAAAAGTACTGAGAATCAGATTTAACTGAGACACCACATGCTCAGAGAGGGCTCTGCAAGGGAAGTGTTGGCATCACAACTCAGCCCAGCAGACGGGCTGCACTCTCCCTCCATGACATCTCCAGCTGCAGCCTCAGTGAGCAGCAAAAACCACCCTGGAAAAGATCCTGGCATGTAGTGCCCCTTCCAGCAAAACACAGATTAACCCTGGGCTCATGCTTACCAAAAGGTAAACAAAGATAAGGAAACAAATTAGGCTGAATTCCAAACGCCTCCCTGTGGATATTGCAGACTCCACTCTAGAGGGATCCCCCTTCCTGCCAATAATGGAGCCAAGGGATGGAGGCACTGAGGAGGTTTGGGTGGAAGGGAGCAAGGGCTGGAGCAGCAGAAAGGGCAAAATGTTGTCTTTGCTCCACCACTGCTGCAATACCCCCAGCTGGAGGCTCCAGTCATCCTCCACTTCTGACTCACTCCACAAGATCTACTGAGCCACTAATGGGTTACAAAGTCATTTGCTAAAAATCGGAAAGTATTTTCTTTTGCTCTCAGCTATAGAATTTCACCAATGTACTGACCATGCTTTCACACACTTGTCAGTTACTTTAACCAATTAATTGTCCCTCATCTTGTCACAGCCCCACAGATCTGGTGCAGCAGGTTGTAATTCCTAAGTGCTCTTTGAACTAGCAGAAATAAGGCACAGCTACAAAGTCCCCTATTTTCTGTGAAATGTTATTTCGCCTCCTGTTCCTGGTAGGTGAAAATAGCCCTGTAATACTATTAAGTACAGAAAGACTGCTGTGGAGGCTCATTTACAATGAGCAACTTTCTCTCTGATCAAAATTTAAAAAAAAAAAAATATCCCTGAGTATGTGTCAAGAGTTAAGAATTATTGAATTATTTAGGCAGACAGAAGCCTACTTTCAAAGCTCCTTGGATACCAACTCTTAAGAGAATTGAGCACCCTGCTTAGGCTTCTGTCTGCATCCTCAGATAACCAAGTCTTTAAAAGTCGGGTGGAGACGGACCCACGGCCACTGGTTATGCACCCTGATACATTTGAAAAACCACAATGTGTTGTTTTGAAAAGTATGTCTGTTTAAACACCAGTAACTCCCAGCCTGGACCATTTGCCAAATGGCCAACAGGACCATCCCAGAGGGAAGCCAGTGCTTCAGGGCCCCAGCCCAGCCATACTCCCACAGCTTTTGTTGCTTTAACTTTTGCAAGGCACTGTCCCAGCCCCGGCTGTCCCCAGAAAGTGAGGGCTGCAGGGGTGATCCAAGTGGCCCAGAGATGGCTCCTTGCACCTTCCTTCCACACCTCCCTGTAGGCTCCTTTACCCTGTTATTTCCCCAGGCGTAGCACACTGGGACTCATCCTGGCTTGGGGGAATAAAAAAATCCTTAGTTCAGTGGGCTCATGAGTCCACATTCATTTCTGGAGACCTCTTTGCTACTCCATGGCCAGGGAACTTCTGTCTGTGCATGTCCCTTGGTCCCTGAGATGGGCTACCATCACTGGTACCAGCTGTGGTGCAACTGGTCAGGTTTTTCTCCCAACAAGGCTGATATCTGGCTATGCAGGCAGCCAGCAGCTGGTGCTGCTGCACAGCCCCCACCTCACAGCACTCCCTCGCTCCTCAGAGGGATAATGGGGCTGGAGAGCAGCTCCCAACCAGCTTCTCCCTCGAGTGGGGGGTCTCAGCAATTAGCCTGATGGGGAGAAGACACATTTTAGGATGTGCATTGGCTGTGGATGAGCAGGATGATTCACCCCAGCCTGTCTGCAGGATGAGGTAGGTTCATGGAGCTCTCTGCAGAGCCACACAGCGCACCAACAGCAGGCTTGCGTCTAATAATAATGCTCTGCCAGCAATTAAAAATATAACTCCATTTAAGGGTGAGATACACAGCTTGGGGTAAAGACTGTAGGATGTAAAAAATGACACCAGTGGGTATTTTAAGACAAAGCAGCTGAAGGCACAAGCTGGCTGCACAGCACAGCACAGCTCACTCCCCCACGCTGGGCGGCCGCTTCTGACCCCTCAGGGAACCAAAGCAAAAGCCTGACCCTGACCCTTCCTGGGAGCAGCAGCTGCTGGAGACATTGGGGAGGTTTGCCTCCCCTTTGGTTTGGGGCCAAATGGGCAGGTTTTGGGGATGGGAGGCTGGGTTTTGCAGCATGGGGCAGAGCTCCCAGTGTCCTACAGAGCTCACCCTGCACCCAGGTCTCAGGGACAGCTGTCTGTAATTGTGAGCATGTGGGGAAGGTCCCAGCGTTGCTTTAGGAGCTCAGGAGGTTACCAGGGATGCTCTGGAGAGGATTTAGCAACAAACGAAGCAAATCAAACCCTAGTTCTATTTCCATGTCTTTGACCTTGTTGGTGGCCATCACTTAGACCTGTCTGAGCTCACCTGAGGAAAGGCAGGGAGAGTTTTATCTGATAAAATTCAACACAGAGAGATAATAGGTAGCACTGACTGTAACAGAATTCCCTTGGAAAAACGAAGAGCTAATGAAAGAGGAATATACTCAGAGACAAAAAAAGGACTTGCACACAGCCCAAGACAAGTCAGGGCTCCCAGCCAACCTAATTTCAGGGCAACAGCTGAGAGTGTCTTAGAAAGTGGAATGAGTAACTCCAGACTCAGCATCAACATTTCTGGGAAAGTTCCTCTCGAGCACATTTTGGCTTTAGAGAGCAGCAAGTCACTTGTTCAGAGCCTCTCCTTACCAGGCCCATCCATCCCCTCCTGGCCACAGGCTCGAGCTGCTCCCCTGAGCACCACAGGCACTGGCTTTGTCTCTCCCTCCTGCCCTCTCACCGGACTGAAAGGGGACATCCCCAAGCTGTCTGTAAGTCAGGGGCATTCAAAGAAGAGCTGGTCTTAATCCCATGTAGTTCAGCAGGAGGTCTAGGTCTTTGAAAACCCAATTCCTACTCCTGTCACACGGTTTAGAAAATATTAAAAGGCTACTGGAAATTGCTGCACCACCAGGGACCAAAATGTACTGCTTACAGCTTCCACTTAAATCAGTAGTTTAAGTGTGCACGAAATCACAGAATTAATGACAAAGTCCCTGAGTCAACGTGTACCACAGGCCAGTATCCAGATTTCATAGCATGCGCCAGCGTGTCTGTAACCCCAGACCCTGCTAGGGCTCCGTTCTGGTCTTGCTGGGGGACTGTGGATACGGGAAAAAAATAAAACCCAAATAAGCCACCAAAGAAACCTGCCTGGCTTGTTTTTTCTGCCTTGGAGACACAGACTTCTCCCAGGCAGAAGCTTTTAGGGGCAACATTCCCAAATCACTCGAAGATGCCTGCCCATCCTTTCCTATTGGTTGCCATGGTGAGAGATGACGGAGCCCGAGCCGGGTATAAACGAGGGAGAGCGCGGGGAAGGGATTTAGCAGAGGCAGGAGGGAGGTGAGTGCTGGCAAGGCACTGCCTGTGGCCACTCCGTCACCAGAGCCACCGCGACGGGGCCACCGCGGACCTGGCGGGAGGTAAGTGCTGGCTCTGGGAGGGCTCAGCCATGCGCACGAGCAGCCTCGTGTAAGAGCAGATAAGCAGTCATTAAGGTGAGCTTACTCTTGAGTGAATTAAAGGGAAGTTAGTTATTGTTAGAGAGAGAGGAAAAAGGGAAAAATAAGCCAGCTCGACTGAACGGAGGTGCTGCTCTGAGCACTTGGCTGGCTGGGAGAGAGAACCCTGCAGCGAGGCTCAGAGAGCACTTTGGGGATCTGAAGGAGTGATGTGCTCAAGTAATTTGTGGCTGTTGCTAAACAGCCACACAGCTCAGGAAGTACCAAAAAACTACTGGACATTGCACCATCAGGGATCAAATCTACTGCTCACTGGCTTTGGCTTAAATCAGTTTAAATTTGTTAGCAGGGCAGTGTCATTTTTCTGTCTTTGTTCTTATTATTCATATATTTGTGTTTCCCTAAAGGGACTGATTTTATATTTCACCAACCTACAGATTTGACATTTAAGATCCTGATATTGCAATGTGAGATGCTGCAGGAACAGAAAGAGTTTATACTCTATTAAGCAAGGAAGGTACAGAAAATGCAGCAACAACTTAAAACAGTGAATTAACCATTATGGAGCTTTCTAAATGGCATTTAGACGTAAAATCAAAATATTTATTGATTGGCAGCTTCACAAGGCAAGCTGGAGCTAGCTTAATGATCACTTTATGTTAATCAAACTTGCAGTATCCTTTCTATGTTGTGGGAAACAAAAAGCTAAGAAAGATTCTGATACAGACAACCAGTCAGAGAGATTTTATAAAAAATATAACTGGAGCAAAAAGTATACCCTGTGCTCCAACTGCATGTTTTTGTTATGAAGCAGAGGGATACAGGAGATCTGGGCAAAAGCAAGATTTGTCTTCTGTAATTCTAGCATGTAACCTAAGTGAGCCAGGATAGTCTTCAGCCCAACCTAAGGGAGAGTAAAAGTCAGTGGAAAGACTTCACCGTTGTCAGTGGCCTTTGAGCCTTGACACGAATCAGAAAACTGAGCCTCTCCCTGCATCTGGTTTCAGGGGCACAATGAACATCGAAGTGCACAACATCACTTACACCAGTGCCACCGTGTCCTGGGCCATGAGCAGCCCCTGCCCAGAGAACTACTACCACGTCATGTACCGCCCCAACTGGAACAGCGTCTTTGCCGGTTACCTGCGGCAGAACTTCCACCGCGAGGAGCGAGTTCCGCACCCCCTCAGCTCCCTGGTGCTCCACCGCCTCACGCCGTCCACCATCTACGTCCTGTGCATCACATGCAAGAACTCCTACCCCTCCAGCAACCACTGCACCACCTTCCACACGCTGGACAAAATCCCCCTGGTTTTCGGCGGCTCCAAGCACGAACCCACCACGTCCATGTGGATGGTGAGCAGCCTCCTGCTCCTCTGCTTCCTCGCCCTCCTGGCCTACGGCTGCCTGCAGTTCTGGTCTGAGCGGTGCCACCGGGCTGCCAGGCTGAAGCATCCCCACACCAGCCCTGAAGAAGTGGTTGAACGAAGCAGCTCACCAGAAGAGCCACTGAGGGATGGACTGACAGAGGAGCTCCTGGAAGTGCCCATGACCACTGTGCTAATGAGGAGCTCCAGTTTCATGAAGGAGAGCCCGTGTAACTCCCCTCACTACTTTTTTTCCTATAAAAACAGCGATGATAAAAGGGCCATCTTGCCACAGCACAGCCTTCAGTGAGAGCAAAAGAAAACAAAACCTTTCTTAGAGGTTTGGTTTGTCCTGCTCTTTCCCAGTTCTTGCCAAGAGGACTGTCTGTGTGTCCATGGCAGCTGTCTGTCCTAGGGTAAAACATGAGGCATAGACGTTGGTCACAGGGAGAAAGATTTTTGTCAAGTGACAAAAATATTCTCATTTGCTGAGGATTTTTAAAAAAGAAACCAAGTCAGCTCTCTGGGAACAGCCAGACTTGGCAGACTGTAGTGTCATTAGCTCATGTGCATCAGTGCTGTAGGTTCACTTCACAGTCATCAATCAATGTGCACAAGAAATAAACTCCACTCACGTAGTTTCACACTTGAGTGCCCCTCCACTAGCATTACACCCCAAGCCCTCATAACATCTGTATAAACAGTCATTGCAGCCTAAGAAAAGAGCTTTTTGTCAGTATTAAGCAGTGCACACATAAGTATTTTACTAATTCCCATTTTGAACAAAAAATGGGATTCCTGATGTGGTACCTTCCTTGGGGAGCATCACTGCATCAGAGCACCAACTTGCTCACTTCGCTGTGCATTTAGATGGATGTGATTCAGTCTCAGTGCCAACACCAAGCACAGAGCAGTGCTGACATCCCTTAACATGGACATTTTATGGAGAAGAATTTGGAAAAGAAACAGCAACACCACACTGAAACTGCTTCTTGCATGGCCTTTTGGTTGCACACAGCAATGTGATCCCGCACATTCGCACCCACCGCTCCGTTAATGAACCAGTCCTGGCATTTCTTTCTCTTCCTAAATAAATATTTCCAACATCCACTCCTGCTGGCTGTTGTGGCTCATTTACTGACCTTGGACCCGTAGAGGTAATAGGGCTGGACGTTGGCTGGCTTGTCCCGCTGGGGCTCCTGTGTGAATGGGATGGCTGTCCTCACAAACCTGCGGCGAGCATGGGAGATGGGGGGAAAAGTGGTCAGAGCCTGGTTAACTGAGCACACATAGGGTACAGTCTGGGATGACCTGCAGCTGCAGGCTAGTTAGAATTCATCATCTGAGCTACATCAACTGGAATGCAAAATCCTGCCACAATCTGCTGGTGGTGTAAAACCCACCAAAAGTGAGGTTTCTTCTCATTTTTGGCAGGCAAGAAAGCAGTATCTGAGCAGCTACCAGAGCTCTGCTGCTGAGTAAACCAACCCTCAGCCACTTGCAGTCACTATCTAACTGCTACATGAAATTTGTTACTAACATTTTCAAGACCAAGGGGAGATTGTGGGTTTCAACTTCATTTTAAGAGTAACTTGCACCCCACAGGGAGGACAAACATTACCACAATGCATGCCAATTTTATGTGGCAGGTTTGACATTCTGGAAACAAAAGCAGCGTCTCCAGGTGGCCTTGCTTTCCCTCCTCACCTGTTGGTGGATCCATTGTAGCAGTAGTTGGGCAGGAAGTCAAAGTTGAGCTCCCAGAAGACGTGGAGGGTGATGCGCCCATAGGGCGCGGACACGTTGTGGTTGGCCTCGCGGAACATGGCATCGAAGCTGTCCAGAGTCATGTGCTTGCACAGCAGCCTGTGAGTCAGGCGATTGATTTCCAAGAGCCACTCCAGCTCCTGTGGCACATAAAGTAGCAGAAAATGCAACGTATTACAACAGAAGCAGCTGATTTAATTGCCAGGGGGATGGTTTTATATCCACACGCACACAGAACTGAAGACATCAGTTTAACTCAGTGGTCAAGGCCAATTGCACTTCCACTCAAGGGGGTCCTGGTCCAGTACTTTGTGAACCTGCAGGAAGCAAAATTAATTTGTTCCCCACTGAGCACTGGCTGGCTTTCACCTCAGAATCCTCCCAAGGTGGAAACTGGTAATTTTACACTACTTGACTCTGATGCTCCTGTAACGTATCAACGGCAGCAAATCCTGTATGCACACAAACAATGTCACAGCCACCTTCATCCAACAGGGAATTAAAGTCTAGATTTCCTTCTCCCAGTTTACAGGACTTTCTTATATGAGCTCTGCAAACTCTAACTGCTGGCTGTCACCTTATGATTTACACAGATACTTAATGGCCTGATAATAATGCAATTAAAGCTGCATAAGCAGAAATAGTAAAGACTCAGCACCAAAAAGGAAGATACATGACTGGCTGAAACCTACTGCAGGGGGACTCATAACAAAAGACAGTTGACTGTGTAGCCACAGCAGTGTATTATTCTCCGTGCTCATACTCAGAGTCAATAAAAGTTCTTACCACGATGGATGTCAGGTCCTCGCTCTCGAAGCGGCTGATGGCCTGGTCTAACGATTTGTACATGGCTGCAGAGATGCGCTGGGTAATGAGCCTGTTCAAGTCAATTGATCTGCCCAGCAACTGGCAAAAGAAGAGATTTGCACGTTATATACTGATGGGGAAAAGGTATCTTATTTTTCAGTCAACACACAAATTAAAACCAAACCTCCAAGTCTGCTTAAACGTGAAAGCAGTGGTGCAAACACCTCGTTTGAGTTCAGATTACTTAAGAAGGAACGAGAGAAATGTGGGGAATAACTCGTTTTTGTGTCAGAAACAGATTCAACCCTTCTCAGTCCAGAGCCCATCTCAACTAGGATGCCCACCACCACCAGAAGGGTAACAGACCAGGAGTGATGAGTACTGGAGCCTGCTGCTTGCACTGTACCTGGACGTGCCTCTGCTTGAGCAGTGTTTCGTAGCGGTTGGACGGCGGGTACGGAATGATCACCCCGTAATTCTTACATTCAGCCCGGAAACGTTTGTCCAGTAAAACACTGAAAAAGGGAAGCAGTGTCAGGAAAATAGAAACATACACTATCGTCTTCTCTATGCCTCTTCCCAGAGTTGTTTTTGTCCTTCTTTTAATCTTGGCTCCGAATGCCAAAAAATTTCTGCACGCTAAATCACAGAGCAGCGGTTGTTATCTAGGGACTGCCATGCTTGTCTTTTATGGTTAAAACATTCAAAAAAAATAAAAGATGTGCTGAAGGATATCAGTGCCAGGTACTGGCTGGTTCCCCTGGTGTGCTCCCTCCTTGAAGATCTGCTGTGGGAACATTTGGTTGGTGATGGTGATTGTCCTCCTTCTCTAAGGCCAAATGTGACCTAGAAAGAAAACCTGCACATGGAAGACTTGATTCACCTTTGAGGCCACGAGAAGGAGACTCTCATTAGAATTCATCCATGTTCTTTAAATTGGTAAGGAGGAAATGCCACAAAGGTTCTATCTCCCCAAAGGGAGAACAAGTCCTGCTGCTTTAGTAGGGTGAGGACAAGTGCATATTCCTGTTTTGTAGAGATGGGAGGCTTCCAGTCCTTTGCCTGGTACACAAACAGAAGTCAAGCAAGGACATGTCTGTAATAAGCCCAATTTGCTTTTCTGCTGCTCTCACAAACTGGACTCTGACAGCTACTCAGGATGCCAATTATAATTTTTTCACTTTTAACTATGTCTCCTTAATTAATTTTCCCCATCTACACCGGTCTGACGTGGACAGCCAGCTCTGGGGGACAGGGATGATCTATGCTTTGTTTGCTTGCAGCAGCTGCTCCCTGAGGGAAACCTTTTGGTTAACAGCAATTTGGATGCAGCGATATCATCAGTCACCATCAGCAGTCAGGTTCTCCTACCTGCCAGCCATTGCTTTATAATAGGCAAAGATCTGATCTGCCAGCTTGTATACAAATTGATCAAAGCACAAATTCACCTGGGGGAGAAAAAACAAGACTTGGTAAGGGTGTCACCAGCAGGGAACAGCTCCTTCCTACGCATGCAAGATCAATACAACCCAGTGCAGGTCTCTCATTTAATACAAGCATATATTAAAGGTCACACTATCTAAAACCCACACTGCAGTTCTCACAGTGCTAAAGGTAAGCAGAAAATTGCAGTTACATGTCTGGCTTTGTAGTTTCTGCATGTTCTTACAGGTCCTGGTCCCCCACCCTCAATCATCCTTCCCTCTCAGGGAATTTCTTGTTTTCCTCTGATGTCTCAAACCCTCTGCTCGAGACTTTTCCATGTCCCCAGTATTTGACAGCCTTTGCCTTCCATGGTTCCCTATGGGTACAGCTAAGCTGAAGCCCCTAATCAGGAGAATCTGAAAGGTCTCTGGAAATGCTGATTTTTTGGAAACTTTTCAGTCTGATGCAATATTTCTTTCAGGAGGTGCCTATAATGAACTGCTGGGTCAAACAGGGCAGTGTGACCCCAGTGAGCTTTATAAAGATGAAGAGAACTTACTTCAGCTTCAATTTCATCATACAGGAACTGCTTTTTGAACTTGGTCAAAGCATAGTATGCACTGTCATTGTAGAGGTCCAGGGGGTACAGCACATACCTGAGAGCAAGAACACAGACCGCATCTAAAATTAACTTTGGAGCTTATCACCATAAACTGCAGCCAGTGCATGTGCCCTGCTTGGTGCAAACAAAAGGCTTTTCTCTGACTTCATGCCTATCACTGCCACTCCCTGCAGCCCCTCAAATAGTCCCTCTTGTTCCTTGGGTTCTGCACAAAGCAGCTACAACCGACCTGGAAGTGAGCTAATTATGAGTTGTTCAATCAACATTTCCTTCTTTTCTGCCCTTAATAATTCTTTCACCCTGCCCTCACTTCAGAGAGTGCTCTGACAATGGCCATACAACTGAAAATCAAGTTTTCCTAATGAGGAAGACATCATGACGATGATTACATTTGCATAACAGCAATTCCTCTCATCATTTATCAGACATATAAACAAAAGGTGTTGAGGTAGCTTAGCCTGGGCCCTCCCCCTTTGGTGACACATCTGTCCCAGTGCTGTGTGCAGGTGACAGTGCCACTATGTCCTGCCCACGTCCCAACAGTTGCCAGCTGCTGTTTATGACACATAAATAAGTGCCAGTGCCAGGAAGTCGCCCCTGTGTCTGCTAACGAGGTGTTCACACAGTACCATTCATGTGACAGCAGATCAAGGAACATCTATTTACCTCCCACGTCAAAGAGACTGCTCAGCACCAGCCTACCCTTCTTCCTGAACAAAATCCCAAACCCCAGCACGTGCACAGTGCCAACGGAGCCCCTCAGCTCTTACTCCATCATGGAGGGTTCTTTGGTTTCCAAAATATGGTCCGTGAGGATCCAGGGCATGGACATCTCGATGGGGAACTGGATGCGGCGGCCCATGGTCAGCTCCAAGAAGAATTCCCGGAACCAGAGCTGGGACAGGTCGCAGCACTGCTGCAGAGCTTCTGGAATGCAGAGGAGATCCATGTTATCCCCACATTACTCCCCTGGGGATGGCAGTGAGGGCATGGCACAGGAGGCAGCTGCTGCAGCCTTGCTTTTGGGTATGGAACATTTTTCTAGGATGTCTCTGGTTTTAAACCCAGACCGTGTCCACGCTGCCTGAGCACTTGGTAATGCAAGAAGAAGGAAGGGATCCCTTTTGCTCTACAGGGCCAGGGAGAACACTTGAAATGGGTCAGAGTTATTCTGGAAGACTTTTTCTGTGGCCAGTGGCTCAGTTTGTCTGGGACAGAAAGGAAAGTCCAGTCCTAGAAAATAAACTACCACCTGCAGCTATTTGCTCTTGCTGACTTGGTCCTGTTCACGTAATGACTACTACACAGAAGCATGCCCAAACCAGGCAGAAGTAGAGTGTTTGGGAAAAATCAAGGAAAATCTTCTGCATAGGTCACTGAGGAGCAAAGCTGATCTGCCTTTGCCTTTCTGAGCATGCAAGAGCTTGGTTCAAGCCTCCCCCTGCCATCATCTCACCACTGATGTTGAGAAGGTGGGTGAAGAAGAAGGACTGCTTGTGGAACTCCTCAATGGCCAAGACTATTGGCCCATCCAAGCTGCTCCTCAGAGTCTTCTTCGAGCCACTCTTGTCTGCTATGAGGGACTCCAGCATGGTCCGCACCATGTAAAGCTTTGGAAGAAAGGTGACACGCAGTTACCACTCTCCAGACACCATCACACACAGCCTTGGTGTTCTGCAACAAAAACCAGCACTTCTCCCAGGTGGCGACCACTCTGCACACATAAGCAAGCCACTGTCCTTCAGAGTTAAACCCTTAAAATGGGAGGCTTTGGGAATCATACAACAAATTAGGCACCAAAGCAACATTTAGCACACAACAGCGTGAAGACTTTGTGGAACAGACCACAGAAACTGCTGCTAATCCACAGGGTAGGAGACCCCTACATGGCTCTGGGACCATTAATTCCCCACACAGGAGACAGACATCCTCATACCTGTGTGCTTGATGGTCCTACTGCTCGTCGTGGGACTTTAATATCAAATCCGCCTTTGGGATCCTTCTCACCTCTCAGGCAAGGATCATTTGGAGGCTCTCGACCTCCCTCCCAGTCACAGATTGTCTTCCGAATTGCCTGAAGGACACTGGAGTGGCAGGGAGAGGGAAAGCAGTGCTTAAGCTTGATTTTACTTCAAGAGGAAAATACTAATGGCTGTGCACATATGGGAGGACAGGCACCTGAGGTGGGATCATACACAGCTGTTATTGGTGGGATGATGCCCAAAAGTTACCTCTGGAGGAGCTGCTGGACAAGGACTGCTGGCTGCTTGTGTGCTGGACCATACACGGGGCCACATGCTTGTATACTAAAAAGTTTAACACTAACAAATATATGGGTTTTGCACTGGATTCAGGGACAGACTGACCTGATCAGAACATTCTTCTTCTTCCTGACAGCCTGTCGGAGAGGCTCCCTCAGGGTCACCTGGGCAAAGTCCTGCAGGGCCGCGTAGATGGTGTTGCGGATGGCCTGGTTGAAGACACTCTCCATCCGCCCCATCAGCACTTGCAGGCCTTTGATCATGGCAATCACCTGAAGCAGAAATTAAACCCAGATGTATTTGCTGTTTTTCCATTGTGTGAAGAGCTGTATGAATCCAGCATTAAGAGAATTTGGGACTGAAATAATTCTACTCAAGTAACATAGGCCCAGTGATTAGGCAGCTAACTTTTGGGTGTTAGCTGCCTTATAGATCACAAAATGCTAAGCAAAGCATTTATAACATCAGTTTCTTGCAAATGGCCCCTGTTCCTTGCTTCCACTCCTGATCTCTTGATCTTTAACACCACACAATCCCAGGAAACTGCACATGCTCCAAGTGTGGGTACAGCTTGAACAGCCCCGCATCCACACCAGGGCAGAGCCTTCCCTGTCCAACAGCACAGTGGAGGAAGCCATAAGGCAGTATCCAAACCAGCCTGGACTGTGTAAGGCAGGAGGAAGGTGAAGGCCTCCCAGAGCCAGGCTCAGAGGGCTGTTCCCACTGTTTACAGACAGCCAGGCTGAGAGTTGATGTGTCCTGGGCACTGGATGAGGATCTCTTGTGTTTGCACAGCTCCTGAACGCAGCTGCTGCTCTTGCTCCAGATCACACTGCTCTGCAAGCCCACTGTTCTGGCCTTGTGTGACAAGGTTTTGGTAGCAGGGGCTACAGGGGTGACTTTCGTGAGAAGCTGCTGGAAGCTTCCCGCATGTCCGACAGACCCAATGTCAGCTGGCTCCAAGACCAACCCACTCTGGCCAAGGGCAATTTAAAGGCCAAATTAAGGGATGTGGGAGCCCTTAATCCCTTAACATAGGTCACAGGGATAAGGAACCAGTGGGATGCCCTTCCATCCTCTTCCCCTGGCCTGAGGAACATGGACAGGAAACCAGCACGGACTGGCTCTGACTCTTGTGCAGGTGGCACCTACTTCCACAAAGGCAAACTTCTCCTCACTGGTGTAGTTGTACCGGGTGGCTCTCTCATACTCTTCAGCTGTTCCTGGGCAATCCTTGTTACAAAATTTATCTGTGGGATGCACCAGCTTCCAAGAGTACTAGAAGATGGAAAGAGACAATGTCAACATTTCAACGAGCAAGAAGACAGGCTAGAAAGACTGAATAAGGTCATATGCCAGGAAAACATTCCCTAGATTTCACTACAGGTTGACATTCCTGGCTTTATTATCACTTAGTGAATACTGGTTTTCTTTATTTGGGAGGCTGCTAGTCATACCAGGCTTTTGACATCCAAACACTTGTGCTGAGATGTGGTCGAAACTTTGCAAATTAAGAATTTCCATCATTGTCTGAATTATAGTTTTAGTTGCTCCAGACCCAGACTCATCCCAAACTGCTTTCAGTGATGCAGGGATGCACTCCCAGGGATGCACTCACCACTTCCATGACGTGGGCACTCCACTTGGACAGCAGCTGCAGCCCCCGTAAAGCCAGGTCAAAGAGCTCCCTGTACTCCTCATCCGACTTCTGGCTGTCCAGACCTGAGCCAGTGACCACCTGCAAGACACCACATCATGTCAGGGCTACAATCAACAACTTGCTGCAGGGACTTCACTCAGTCAACAGATTCCTCTCCCAAATCCCACCTGAAATGAATTCCTGACCTTATGACCAAGCTAGAATTGAGTAAAGCATACACTGTCCCTCAGGAAAAGGCAAGGCTCTTTTTACACAGGCAGGCAAATTATTTCCTACCAAAAAATGAGTCTGACCTGTCACCTCAGAGCAAATAACTGACTGTTTTTATTCTACTTTCCTATTCATTTTTGATGGTCTAATACTACTGAAATCCTTGAGAGTCCTTTAGTGATTAGAAGTTCAAATAAGCTCTTGCAAATGCCAAAAAAGAAGCGCCTGAGAATGCTACGATTTGTTAAACTGACACTGATGAATGAGGATCACACATGCGCAAAAACCAGTCCCAATGCCATCAGAGAGGGCACTGGAATTCAGTAATGAGAAGAACAGAGACGCCTTCATGAACTTTCCTCAAAGCCCTGACTGATAGGCCTGTGTAATTGAAAAGCCCTGTTTGCAAGTCACTGGTGTTCTGACATTTGGCTGGTAACAAACATTTAGTTGCCAGTTTTTTTCTGCTTATTTTAACGAAGCTGTGGTCAAGGAGCAGAAGCTGTTGCAGTAGATCTCCTGGTGCACATGATTTTGTACCTGCAGGAGCCTTACATAACTTGGTTTTTTATTGCTGCAGCAAGAGTGGTTTGTTCCACCCATGTCCTTCAGCACTCCTCACTACATCTGTGGCAGACCATGGTCCTGCCACACGGTTCTCCCCCACGCTTGTCCATCTCAGGAGCCTGCTTGCAGGGAGTGCAGCTGTACCCACCTCGCTGTTGCTGTAGCGGGCGAGCTCCGAGATGAAGCGGATGTGGTCGTCTCGGATCTGCACCATCTGCTCACAGATGTTGTACTGGGGGCTGATGCTGCTCTGAGTGCACGTCCACCTGGGCAAAAGAGCAATGGTGTCAAGGACAGGACACAGCTTCCACTCAGAGACCCCAGGGACAGCTGCTCTCCTCATTTGAAAGTGCTCCAGGCATGCCACCCTCAGGGCAAATGTCAGCTGTGTCGTCTCTCTGGTGTGTGGGGTCTTCCAGAGGTGGTGTCACACAGCCTGATGGGGACACTCGCCTCACCTTTCAGCCTGAGTGTGTCTGCTCCATCCACCCTGAAGGCTGCTCTCCATGTGGGCTCACCTACCCCAAGGGCAGAGATGGCTGTCTCCCAGGCCACCATGGGACAAGCTTTTAGGGAAGGATGAACTTCAAAGACCTGCATCGTTTGCATCCTTTCGGCTAAGCCTAAGGATAATCATCCCCTTAGAGGTCTTCCCTCCAGATCTGGGTCGTGCTGCCTTCTCCTGCAATGAAAAACTGCACAGAAACAGCCCTCCCATTGTTTTTGGTTCTGGCTCATGCTACCAGCTCAGTGAACAACCCTGAGTACACATGATGAGCAGAATATGATTAACTGAGCTAGATTTTCATTTGCATTGATCCATATGTACCACATGACAGAGTAATGTCATCCTAAAAAAAGGCAGCACTCCCCTTCCAAAGGCACAGTTGTATGAAGGAATGGGACAAATCAGGTCTATTTAACTTAATATCTCATTTTTATCCTGTAATGTATTAGCCCCAGATACAGAACCAGAATGGCTCCACCAAAACATTTTGTGCCAGCAAACATCTGTCAGTGAGATTCTCATGTCTTAGTCTGTCATCACAATGTAAAAGATTATACTTTTTTTTCCCCTAAGTAACTGTCCATCTTATGATAGTCATGCTCTCCACTTTAGACTGGCCATACAAAAGAAAGGTGAGACACCTGCCCCTGACATGGACATAGACATACAGACATATCCCTACACTTAACTGCAGTTTTTGCCAGTATTTGTGGTGGTAGAAGGTCCTGGGAATGCTGGGCCACGCCATTCCTTGTGAAATCCATCCTCCCCCAGTCCCACTGTTCGGCTCTTACCCGTTTCCATGCGCTCCCCACCAGACAATCGGCAGGTCAGCAGGAATGGCCAGGGCTGCCCCAGCCCTCCCTGCCACACACAACCTACTCCACAGTGCAGAAACAAAGCGCCATGCAGGAAAAACACCAATTAATTCCACTTGCACGGAGACAAGGAGGGAGAGAAAGTGACAAAAACAGTATTAGTAAGAAATGGGGATTACATGGAGCCACCTTGGCAGAGTTAGAGCTGGGAGTCCCATGCAATCTGCTGGGAAAGCAAGTGAGTGAGGAAGAAACACTGGTTAGTACGGTACGGCACACAGACCTGGTGAGACAGATTTCAAGACAGACATTAAAATTGTGCACAGGTAAAACAGCCCATGAGCTACCTTGGTTTTGAGATGAGAAAATGAGGAATGCTGCTGCCACGTTTTGTTGAAATGTGCTTTCTGAATGATTTGGGATTAAAAGGTGCAAATCTTCAGACAGTTCTACTCTTTCAAATCAAGTTTTCAAAAATATTGTTTAAATGATGTGGAATCATATTTTTTTCTCTTCTTTTTTCTTCCCCCTCAATTTTAATTGAAAACTTTTTGCTCAGGAAGCTTTGCCACGTTGTTTTCAAATCTCTCCTGAACAATTAACGGGCACTTTTCAACCAGTTTTTGGGAGGGCAGGGGCGGAGGGCTGCTCCTGGCAGGCAGAGAAGCTGGACCCTCTGGGGTGGAAGGGGATGAGCGAACAGAAGCGATGACACTGCAGGTTAGTTCCTGTCCTGCTGAAGAGCCAGCCCGGCCTGGCTGCTCCTCACAGACACCAGAGAAAAAACCTGATTTCCACCCAGTACAGTCCCACAGGGGGAAGGCCACTGCCTGGTGAAAGCCTGGCTGCCACTGGCCACTGCAGCCAGACACAGCTCAGACAGGCTTTGCTCACGTGTGGTTGCAAACCTTATTCCAAGGATATCCAAACCCAACACCGATTCTGCTGGCAATGACTGAGAGTGACGCAAAGCTACGAACACAAGTGGGGCCTCTCACCTGCCTGCTGTGACTGGGACAACGTCTGTGGGTTCATCTGATGGCAGCAGCAAACTGCCACCAGCCCAGGCTGCTCCTGAGCTCCCCACTTCTGCTCTTCTCTCACAATAGCCACAATCACAGAATCATTAAGGTTGGAAAAGACCTCTAAGATCATGGAGTCCAACCTCTGACTGATCACCACCCTGTCAACTAAACCAGAGCACTGAGTGCCACATCTAGTCGTTAGCGCCACAGTCAGCCGTTTGCAGTTCATTAATTTCCAGAGCATCTGAGCCTCTGGTTCAATCCTCATTTCTGCTGTCCTTCTTCAGGAACCCTGCCTGAGCTAGAGGAGACACCCTGGCTACTGCAGAGATCCACTGCCGTGTTCATGCTCTGGAGGATTTTGTCCTTGGGGTGCAAACTGTGGATTAAAATCTCCCCAGAGCAGGGACACGCTGCTCACACTCACACAGCTCGCAAGCACTCGGCGCTGCCCCAATCCATGCACCAGCCACCTTTCCTTCCTCCCACCTCGCTGCCAGACCCTCCCAGCCCTGCCTGCTCCCAGGGGATGGTTACACGGAGCTTGGGAGCTGGCTGCACCCCCAGGGCCGGGGAGGACATCTTCCCATGCAGGGACAGGGAGGTACACACGGGCACACAGAGCTGGCACGCCGGACTCACGCCTCACGGGGACACACACATGTGCACAGGCCTCGCACACGCCACGGGGCTGCAGCTCCCACGGCCCTCAGGACACACACAGAAGCCAAGAGACATTATGGCAGGCACTCACTTGGATTTGTTCTCCTCATAGTGAGCACTGGTCTTAATGTATCTGGCCAGTTCTATCTGCATATCGCCGAATAAAGGAACCACCTGCAGCTGCTGGAAAAGAAAACAAAAGATGGTTGAAACATGGCAGAGAGAGAGAGAGCAACAGAGAGCGAGAGTGAGAGAGAGAGAGAGAGAGAGAGAGTGCCTGGCCCCAGCACAACGCAAGGGACTGCAAAAAGGCATCCTGCACCTCTGAAGCTTTGGGAAGTGTCAGACTGTTTGAAACAAAGTGCAAACCTGGACCCAGGGTCATTTCACACCTAGGAAGTGACAGAAAGTGATCACAAAGCTTTCTGCGGGAGGAAATCACCCCCTGTGAGTGCTCTGGAGCCCTGGGCTCGCTGATACCAGGCTGGTTATGGCCGGAATGGTTCAGTGCTGTAACCAGCCAGAGGAAAGGCTCTTTTTACAACAAAAAGAGAGAAGTGTATTCCTGAGCAGGCCTTACTGTCTCCCAGCCTAATCCTCCAAGAGAACAGAGGGATGAAAAGCCAGCATGTTGATATTCTGGACACCCAGGAAGGTGTCAGCTTTCCCCAGGGATTCAGCACCATGGTTGTTTGTGATGTGTCTTAGAACTTCTCCATAAAGAGGAAGACACAGGCAATGTAACAGGGCTCTGCTTGCCCTTTACATCTCAGGAGGTTTTGGATGGGAAATAAATTCCAAGTGCTCTGAAGATACCTCAAGCTCAGACAGGTCCCTCCTTCACTAAACTTCCACCTGCAAACAACACCCAACCAAGGGCTACTGACAGCTCATCAGTAAAATATGAAGCTTCAACTTCACCCAGCTACAAAAGCCTTGCCCCAAAATTCAGGGAAGATGACGGCAAATTCCCTGTCCTATTATCACACACTTCTCAAGCTGAGTTGTGCACAGGATGTGTAATGCTGTCATCAGGGATTCCCACTGGCACTTCCATAAAAGGTTTAAATGAAGGGGTAGTTCATTTTCACTACTCAAATTCCTGGGCAATCCACTAGAAATTTAATCAGAAGGCAATAAGCAGATGTAGTAAAGGAGTAGTTGGTCTTTCCTTATTGAGATCTGATAGTTTGGAGTGGTACTTAACTGATTAAGTGAGACCATGGCAGATGCTGGAGAAGTGCAAATGGAAATAAAGCTGGAAAGGAGAAAGTTATTCCATGCAATGGAAGGTATTTTACCTCATTCTCTGATGGCCCACAGCACTTGGAAATGAACAGCAAATCTGTCTGAATGCACCAAGATGACCAAACTCTACAGATTATACTGAAGGCCTGATTTAGAGATTTAGTTGAATTAGCAAAGCTGAATCATGGGAAACCCAGAAGACTCTGAAGAACGACATGATAAATCACCTTTGCAGAGCAGTCTCCCCAGTGATGGGAGGGTTCTTAAACACCTCATCATCGGCCTATCCATAAGATTATGGTGTCTGTGGCCCCCTGCTCTCAGGGCTGTCTCCAGGAAATGGTGCAAATTTGGGTAAATAAGTCCCCACTGCTCAGCAGAGGATGCAGCAGCTGGCACACCCACCTTCCATGAAACCTGGGCTCACCTATTCCCTCCCCTGCACAAACCCAGCACATCACCCATAAACCAAACCTCGTGGCAATAAGCAGGGGGACACCCTCTACCCAACACCACAACCAACCTCTGCTTCCAGGCTCCTCACCCCACCTCTTCGTGAAGCATCAGGGAGAATCCACTGTGCTGCAAGAGTGATGGGGAAGGAGCCCTGTGTGCCCTCCCAAATCATCACCTTCTCATTTTCCCTGATGTGGAGCAAATGCTGGTAACAGAAACCAATCTTTTCATCTCTGGAGAAAGATTAATAAAGGACTCAGGAAGGACTGCTCAAGCTCACTAGGTCTCAAAGAAAACTAATTGCTCCATCTGGAAAATTCTTCTGCTGTCCTCTTGCTATGCTATTATTCTTTGCTGCCAACACATTTGTCTTCTGCCAGATCCCACCATGCCTCCTACAGCTGACCTGCTCCAAACTCAAAATGCCTCCTTGACCCAGTCTGTGCCCAGAAGCAGTGGAAAGGAGGCACTGCCTTCCCTGAGGTGCTGTGTGGGCTCTCAGCCCTCCTCTCCACCAACAGGGTTATCCCAAACCTTTCTTGTGCTGAGTGGTCCCAGGGCAATGCAGCCTGGCCTCCAGCTGTGGATCAGACCCTGGCCAGATGTGCTTCAGCAGAGGGAGGTTGTGCAGCTGCTTCCCACCCTGCCACTGGGAGCATCCAGGTTTCATGGGCCTTTCCCCAAAATCCACATCTCAGACAAGACAAAAACGGTTCATCAAACCACAGAGTGACCCTTTGAAGATCTCCCTGAGCACCTCCAAGTCCCAGCTGACACAAACTCTCCCACAGCTTGTTCTGTGCTACAGGGAGCACAGTTTATACACGAAATAAAACTGCCAGATCACACACTGGCTCGCCAGCTGCGTCCTCTGTCCCTCAGCTCAGCAGCTTGCAGAGGGCAAGAGAAGCAGAACCATCACCTACACAGACCTCAGCAAACCAGCCAGGTTTGCTGGTGGTCTGAAACCACAGAGACTGCAAACCTGCCTCCAGAATGTGTAAAAGAGAGAGAAGCAGTCAGTCTGGCACAACCTTCCCTCATCCATGAAACAGCCTCCCCATCCTCTGCCCCTTGGCAGGAAGCAGCCAGAGCTGCAGCTCCCACTGGCTGCCCAGCTCCAGTGCCATGGGAGCAGAGCCAGTCCCAGCACTGCTCCCCATCCACAGCCCTGCTGGCACTGAGGGCTGGCATCATTCACCTCACCCGTGCTGCAGCTCTGTGCCAGCGCCTGGTCACAGCAATTCCATTCCTCAGTTTTTGGCCCAGGGTTTTTTGGATCTGGAAATGATTCCTGTGGTTTGTTTGTTGCTAGCAGCATGTGCAATGGTACAGGTCACTAATCCACTGGTCTGCAATAAACACCAGCCTCACCCAGACAGGTCACTGACCTTGAAGAATTTGTCTATTTTGCTAAGGTTGATTCTCTTCTTGGCATCCAACTTGTAAATGTTGCTGACATTCCCATCCATGAGATACAGGCCAAACCCCATCACCTGGAGAAGATGGAAAGGGAAGGTTTCATTAGCATGAAGTCAGCAGCACGAGTCAAAGACAGTTCTCCATCACTCAGCATGAGGAAAGACCATTTCAGGTTCCTGTTGCCACCTGACACCCATGAGGAAATGTTAAAAATGTGCCTGTGTCTGCCAGGATGCACATGCTAGGCAGAGGACACATGATGGACTGCGTCCATTGTCTGTGCAAAAACACAGGATGCTTCCTTTGCTTATTTGTTCCTCCTCTCTCCCATAACAATAACCCAAAAGCCTTCTCCACCCGAAGGCAAAAGTTTATTCCTGGAGAAGAATTTGAAATATTCTCCTGGATTGATTTCCCCACCCCCTGAATTCAGTACAAATCATTAGAGAGAGACAACCTACCCACATTACCCTTCAAAGAACCTGAGCTGACTCACACCACTGTAATGAAGTTTTTATGGTAATAGTGACTGCAATCATTGCCAATAACTGACTGACAGCAAGGACAAATACACCAAACAAACAGATATTTTAGCATGTTCATCTCGAGGACTCTTTCCAGTCAGAAAAACAAACCTGGGAGCATCTGCCTTCTGCAGGGAATTATTGCTAGGAATGGGCATCAAGAAGAAAATTCTGGGTTACAAAGTTGGTGGTGATTTTACAACGTCCTCTGCAGTTATACAAGTCAAGCCCATGATCCTGAACTTCCATGCACAACAGAAAAACCCGTTTGAGCCTTGGAGGATGTAGGGCACCCACAAGTGATCTCATCCACCACGGGCTTAATCCCAGGCAGGCAGAGCTGCTGGCAGCACTGGGAAAGATTGTGGGGAAACAGAGAGATGGAGATGAGGAAGAGGACAGGGAGAGAGGAAAGAAGATTTTTATATGGGAATAAGGGAGAAGGCCAGAAAGGACAGCAGAGAAATGGTGGGAGAAGGTCCAAGTTAGGGCAGGCACAGAGGCAGCTCATGGCACTGCCTGGCAAAGCTGCCCTGTCAGAGCACTGGGATGGAACATCCCCGACTCAGGGCCATGTCCAGCCTGTTCAGCTACAGAAAGAGGTCAGTGGGAGGACTGAGGTACCACAGCAGAGGACACAAAGCACCAGGGATCAGAAAGGGAACAGGAAAAGGAGGAAGCAAAGCAGCTTTGCTGCTGCCTGCAGAGCACTCACAGCAACTCGTGTGAGCAGAGGACACTGGCTCTGCAGAGAAAGGATGCATGTAAACCCAAAGGAGTAAAAAATAAGGAACTTGAAGAGAAACGTTGTCCTAGGAGTGAATTTCATTTTACTAAAGCGACAGTGAAACCATGCAAGCACCCAGCCCCACAAGCATGGCCCAACCTCACCTTTAAGAGCATGTGCTTCTCACTGGGGGTGAGATACATCTTGTTTTCATAGTAATCCACACAGATGTTGACAATATCAGCCAGCAACTCCTCGTACCCAGGGATAACCTCTAGTTGTTGGTGCAGACACTGAAACACAACAGAAGCCACATTATCCATATGGGCAGAGGAACAGCAGAAAACAGGGAGGAAACATTTGAAGGAGTAAGAGAAGAACAGTAAGAGGTTCCTTCAAACCTCATTTGTGTGCTTTTTTTTAGTTTACCAGCAGAAGACTCAGCTCATGGCACCACCTGGAAGAAACAACCTTCGTCTGCAGGACAACTCCCTTTCAGGCTGATCACAACACCCAAATATCAGACAAAGAGATGTCTTGGTGCAATATTTTAACTAGGTAGCAGAAGCTATGGAGCCTGTGGAGTGTGGAGGGCCACAGGGGCTGAGCTGCAGCCCCATGCAGCTTCAGGGGATGGAGTTCTGGCAGAACCTCCCCCTCCCAGAGCTCTTCTTACATCTTTTGGACTTTCATCTTTGTCTTGACATAGAGACCTTCAAAGCCACCCAGGATGACACGAGACATTGCTAGAATTACACAGCCTGACCAAAAGACCACCAGAGTCAGTGGCAAAGACCCAACAGCTGCTGCCACAGCCTGGTCTGAAGTGCTGTCAGCCTCAGCAAGGTCACTGCTTCTCTCTGCTGATGGAAAGGTCCAGTGGCTCAGAGAAAAGGGACCTGCCTGAGTGATGCGGTTGTGGTTTGCCAGGAACATGGAGAGGTTCTGGGACTCCTGGATGGACTGGGGGTCTGCCATCTTCCGCAGGAACTGGGCAGCTCTGGAAGGGACAAATCCAACATCACCAAGGGTCACTCAGCCAGTGTGAGACTGTCACCACCCACCTTCCCTGTCCGACCTGCAGCTGCAATGCCCCAGACTCAGACCCTTCTACGTAACAACTCTATTTCCAATAGGGAACTGCAACACAACACGGCTCAGAGATTTGCCTGAACTCGCAAAGAGAGCCTGGGACAGCACGGAAACCCCATCTCCAGCCTCCTGATGTCCACCTGCCCTACTGCTGGGCAGACCAGGAGCTCCCTTGCAGACCAGTCCTGTCCCCATTCCCGCCTCTTCATCCCCTCTCACCTTTTGTAAGCAGAATGATCATTTTTGACGCTGCACTTCATGTTCTTCAGCTCATCCAGGACGGCAAACATGTTGATGAACTTGCCCAGAGTGAGGAGATAGGCCTCAGACACGAAGTCCTTCCTCCTCTCAGCGTGGCACAGGCGCTTCACCTCGCTGCAGAACCGCTCGATGGCCTTGCGCTGCAGGGCAGGGGCACAGGGTCATGCACCCCCATGGGAACCCCCTCCACCCACCACCTTTAGAAAATGTGGGTTTTGGCTGGGAATGAAGGATCCAAGGTCCCTCTTGGCTGTCACATGAAACAGAAGTTATAAATCACTGCTGACAAACACCCTCAGTGCCTGAGGGGAGAAGGGCGCTTGAACACTCCCCAGCTGCACCTGCCCCGACCGTGGGGTGTTCTGCCATATCAGGCTGCATCTTTTAGGTGGGACTTAAAGACCTCACAGGATATAAAACCTAAAAATGTTTGTGAAACTCAGATGCAGCTGGTTATAATGCAGGCGGTGATGGGGGGCCCACAGCAGCTCTGTGGTTGCCACATGGCAATGGATAATCAGCTCTTCACATCAGCCAACATCCCCGAAAAACAGGAACCTCTGACACCCTTAGCTCCAAAGAGTGGTGGCTCTGGGTCTCCATGAACTTGAAGGGCTGAGGTGTGCTCTTTCCCAACTTGTATAGAAGATTTTGGGGCTGAGCAAGGGACACCCAGATTTTCCTTCACATGGGTCTCAGGTTTCTGCTCAGGTGGCTACAAGGCTACTGGGGGCTGTCCTGGCAGGCAAGGATAGCACAGTCCTGCTTAGGATGTTAACAACAAAGTAAGTAAGATTATTTTTGCCTCTCTCCTTGACCACTTACCTGAAAATACATGAACTTCATAAGCTTGGTGACTTCTGGCTCCAGGACTTCCACTGTTTTCTCATAAATCTCCACTCGGTTTGGCTGTTCGTTACATTTCACCTGCATTGCGAAGAAAATCATCCGTGTCACCATCAGCTTCTAACCCAGCTGTGGGTCACTGTGGCACCATCTTCTTGTTTCAAAGGAGTCCTGTCCCCACCCAAGGACAACAGAGGGACCTGAGGAGGAGCTGGTTCTCAAACCAATAGGTGAAAGCAAAAGGGGCTATTTCAGATCTGAAATTGTCTCCATGCATTCTGAAAAGGCACAATCCCAACTCTGAGGGACAGAAGTCTCCTAATGCGTTTGTCTGGCACAGAACCCAAACAATATGGAGTCTGGACTTGCTGCACGATGTGGGAATGTTGTAGCATGAAATTATCTGAGACTTTGTGTTGCAAGACACACAAGGCACCAGGTTCCAGCTCTGCTGCAGCCTCGCTGGGATTATTTTGGTTCTGTTGAGGATCCATTAAAAATCACTGGGCTTGTCTGTGGCTGACAGCAATGAACTGAGTCACTGTCGCTGGAATCCTGGGAAGCTAAATTTAAGGACTTACTCAGTTGTCATCCATCTCACTTCCAGAACAGTTACTCCGAGTCATTATCAAACTTACAGGGAAAACACCAGCTGCCCAGGGCATCCTGCTGTCCTCCTCTGGTTTTGTCTGCAGCTGTTGCTCCCACAAAGCTGTGATGGGGCTGACAGCTCTGGTGCACGTTCAGTAACCCAGCAGCTGATTCTCAGGGCACAGAGGGACATGTCAGCCAGCCTGACATGGGGGATGATGCCAAAGTAGCCTTGCCCTCTCTGCAGTGGGCAATCTAATGTCCCTGCCCTGGTGATCCACACTGCAGTCAGACAGTACCACAGAATCACAGAATATTCTGAGCTGGAAGGGACCCACACAGATCATCAAACTCCTGGCCCTGCCCAGGACAGCCCTGAGAATCCCACCAGGCATCGACGGCCATGAGGATGCAGTCGGGGTAGGGAGGAGTGGTGCACATTCAGGTGTAGGCTCTGGTCTTCACCTGTGAAGCCACAGCCTCTGATGTAGCAGGGAGCTGCACCTGACCAAGCAGGGAGATTGGGGGTCCTGTGCTCGGCCCCATCCACGTGGCCCATGGCAAAGCACAGGGGTCACTGCAAGAGCAGCCCTGCCTGGGAAGGGCTTGAGTACCTGAGGGATGGCTCGTGAGCAGCTCCTCCACGTGTAGAGCATCACAGCGTACTCATGGCCTTCCTCCAGCATCTCATTCTGAAAGACAGAGGGGTGTTGCTGGCACAGGGCAGGCACTGGAGGCTCAGCACCCTGGGGACAGCGCCAGGGGACTCACCATGCTGGAGTGCACCGTGGCCTGCTCGATGTACCTGGCAATGCCCGTCACAAAGGCGTTCCTGTCTTCAAAGTTTGTGTCAAAATTAGCCTGTGGGCAAAACGGAGAGATGGGGATTAAAACACAGCTGGTTGTTTGCTCACCTGGTACAGCCTAACATGGGATGTGTTGGCAAAAAGCAGAATTAGTAGGGCTTCTGGAGCATGGGAGGAACTTGTGAACTATTTGAGGTGCTGCACCTCTAGGTCTGAAGTAGTTTCACACATACACACCCTGGAATCACACATGTTCATCCTGCAGGGAATACGTGTGGAAATATGGCAGTCAACACTGACAAATCCTTGTAAAATGAAGCCAAACTTTGCTGCAGCCACACCAGAGAGAAAAGCTACAGCAATTATTCTAAGGATTTTAGCTTGGTTACTCAAAGACAGATGCAGCCCTATGAATTTCTGTTTGAGCCCTGGCTGCTGGAAGAAGACCACATCCTGTCAGCAGGAAGTGCGAAGGATAAACACAGAGAAAGGGCAGGGAATGAGTTGTCTGGAAAACATAAATATGAAAGTCAGCCCTCATCCAGGTGCTATTATCAGTGCTACTGCTGCTCTTGCAAGCACAAACAGTTGTTGGGACAAACATTTGTCCTGGAAGCTGTGATACAGCTTTGGGCTGGGACAGGGGAGCAAGAAACTGCAGAGGCCAGTGGGGGATGGAAAAGCAGCTCCCCTGGCTCTCTGGAGTGCCCTTCACATGCTCTGCACTCAGTAATTTCCTCTGCCAAGGCTGGCTGGTGGTATCTGCTGCAGGGCAGGGCAGACAGAGGTCCCAAGCACCCAGGGCTGCTCCTTGTGATGACAGCAGCACTGCAGCGACCACACTCACCTCAATACCTCATTTCCTGAGTAGGAAAGCTGGGAGCACAGACCTGTGGCCACAGGGCTACTCTTCTCAGTGCCTCCAGGGCATCACATGTGACCAGTGTGACAACACAAGCTGAGACTTAAAGTGTATTTCTCGATAGCAGGGGAGAGGGCTACACACAAACTGAATATGATGAGGAAACAAGCTGGGCCAACACCTCCAGATCCAGCTTAGAGGAGGTTTTTAGGCCCAGCTGTGTGCACACACTCATGGCCCTGAAAGGAGGCTGTGCCATAAGGCTGGACCCTGAGACCCTCATGAGACACAAGCCAGCAAAGGCTCAAACTTTATTGAAAGAAGAGATAAGCAAATAATTACATGAAGATTTTTCAGGGAGAGCTGAAATTTGAACAGCCCAGAATGACCTTTGGGTCTGATAATCCGTAGAGATACCAAGGCTCTGGAATGAGCCTGGGGTCTGACCTGCTGAAAGAGATACTGTAATTCCAGAGCCCTGCATACAAGGCACAACAATCACGGTGCTGGTGTATTTATACACTGCCACGGGTGAGCCAGGAACTCAGGAGCGGCAGGATGGAGAAAGGAACCCCTGTTATATTTAACCCTGGGTGTGTGCTATAGGGCAGGGTGTGGTGGCCAAGCAGCCGAGGCATCCCACTGTGGAACCAAAAGCAGGAGCCAAGCCGTGCCCTGGGCCCCTGCCAAGCTTTGCTTGGTCCGTGCAGCTGCAGCTAAATCTGAGTTGTTCAGGGCAGAGAAGTGGTTCTAGCAGCTGCCCTCCCTCGCATGCCAGCAGTTCCAGCTGTGCTAGAGGCACAGGCCAGCCAAAGTCAGGCAGGACTTTGAGCCTGCCCTGCTCAGTTCGATGCACGCACGATCACGAAAAGGAAGCACAGAAATATGTGCACAAATAAACATCACTGAGAACTTTCTGCTGCTATCACAAATCTTATCTCCTGCTTCCTACCCATTCATGCACTCTGGTCTTAATTTTTGCTCGGCCTTAAAAGTCTCTTTCACCAGTATCTGGTGCCTTCCTTTTAAAGTCCTTGGGAAGAGATTTGTGGCTAGATCTGTTCTGAGCACTTCCTTCAATACACTGAACCCCGGATGTTTTTGGCTGGTTCTCACAGCACCGTGTGGCTCTGTGCTTTGCATGAGCCACTGGAACAACCCTCCCTACCCTCTGCCTCGGGGAGCTGAAGTACCTGGTACATGATGGAGGAGGGAGGAGGTTCGATGCATGGCTGCTGGTCTGGCAGGGGCAGCTCCTCCAGCAGGTCCACGTTGGACAAGGCATCCTCGAGCGTGACGTGAGTTGTCATGGCTGCAGATGTTCAGTTCCCGTGCTAAACCCAAAGCAAAAGAGAGGGTGATAGACAGACAAGACAACCAGCCAGCAGGCAGGAGACTGAGTGGGAAAAGACAAAACCAGAGCCATGACTGGCTGGCATTGCAGGGGACAAAAACCCAGTTTATCTATTTTCCTTTTCTTGTGCATTAAACCTACGTCTCTCTCTCCTTCTGCAATTCAACAGCAGAGCAGGAATGCAGAATAAGAGAAACGCAACTACCCACCCAGGCACTTCTCTCTTAACTCTATGCAAAACTCTCTCAGACAGAACAGCTGGGTGCTGCAGAGCAGCTTTAGCAGCCCCGGGTGAAAGCGTGTGCTCCGAAATGCAAAGCGGTGCTATCAAGAATATCTCCTGAAGCAGCATGATTAGAGAAGTATGACGGATGCTGACACTCACATGCTCTCCTTCTCACACACATGAACAGTGCTGGAAACTGTAAACAACCAACTGCATTAATTCCCAGAGGTGAACTGGAAAGGCTCGAGTGCTGTGCAGGCAAAGTTGTGGCACTGCAAGCAGCAAAAACGAAGTTGCTGTTCAATTTCCCTACTTTTACCACTGACATGGCCTCCCCAGCTCACCCTGGAGCTGCCACCTGTGCCAGCTGCACACAAAATAAAATCAAAGGGAAACATTTCTGAAAGCTCCCTGGCACTTTCCCCAGGCAGGCGCCCAGTGGGAACCACAGGACAAACCTGTGTCCCCATCTCCCCTGCCACTCACCTTGGCTGTGAGTGCACAGGCACGGGGGGACAGTGCTGTCACCCAGGCTGAGCCCTTGTGTAACCACAGCCACAGGGCTTCCCCAGTTAATGCCTAATCCTGTGCAAGAGCTGCAGCTGACCTAGAGCCTGTGTCTCCCAGAAAAACACCCTGCTGCACTTAGACATTTGCAGAGAGAGAATTCTTTAAATATTGACACACCATTCAATTAGAAAATCACCCCCCCAGTGCTGCTTGGCTCACTCAGAGCCTGTCTAGTTTGAAATGTGAGCCTTTGAGTTTCATCGCTCTGATCTGCAGGACAGTAGAGCTCCCTAAATCAAAGTTCCCATCCAGATACTCACACATTTCAGTAAAACACCCTGCAAGCCAGCGAAGCTCTTTGCCTGCCTCATTACAGAGCATGTTTTCCAATCCTTTAATCATCTCTTTGGCTTTTCTCTAAGCTTTTGCAACTTTTTTGCCAGACATGGTAGCAGGCAGGACACAAGGCAGTGTCTGCACAAGCACCAAATACAGCAGCAGCATAAACCTCCCTCCTTGAGCACAACCACAGCAGTTCCTTTGGTCACAACAGCATCTCTATAGGACCCCATACTCAGCTAATTATCTGCTACTAATCCCTCAGGTTCTTGTTTTTTACCTCAGTTGAGTCACTGCTTCCAAGAAAATAAGCTTGCTTTCCATTTCCAGCACTGGGAGCACGAAGGATAATGGCTTTGGGACATCCATGGATAGACACACAGGCACCCAGCAAGGGCCACAGCTAAGGGGGATGCACAGTGTGCAGTCCTGGGTTGGCTTCACCTTGGGTGATGAGAGGGAAGGAGTCTGCAGCTGTGCCTCATCATCACAGGCTGCAGGAATACCTATGAGCCTGACAAAACCCATTCCACCTCCACAATTGCCTCCCCAAGGCACCAGGCAGCTGAGAAACAGGTTTGGTTGTACCTGCAGCCGAAGCATCATTAAATGAGTGCCTGGAAAAAACCCAAAATCTCAAGCAGCTTTTCCCCTCCACTCTCAAATATCTGTTTCCTTCTTCACCCTTCTTCAGTAACATGGTTTCCTGTTACAAACTGCAGCAACTGTCAAACCCTGACATTACACATCTGCAGCTTCCTCCCTGCCTGCCTGGGCTCCCTGGGCTGCTCTGCTTGCCCAGCCCCACAGATGCACACAGAACTCCACCACCATCCTCCAGCCCCCCAGGACTCACCACTGGCATCCCAGAACAACACCCTGTCTACTCACTCAGGCTTCATTACATACTTCAGGCTCGAGAAGGCAAAACTTTCCATCCATGGCTTTGAGGGCTGTGGCTGTTTATTTGGGCTCACTCCCCATGTTTCTGTAAGTCAAATTCTAAGGCCATTTGTGCAAGGAGTTGGTAGTTTGCTGTAACCAAAGGCACTCCCCTAACAACCCTGTGACACCCAAAGAGCTCATTGGAGTGTCAACTCAAGGGGCAAAATTATTGCTGCTGTTTGGGCCACCCCAGGAGACAGAGTCCAAAATACAGCATCAGGGCTCTGCTGTGCCAGGCAGTGCACACACCTGCGAGGCTAAGGCAGTCCCTGCCCTAAAAATCTTGCACTCAGAGGCAGAGAGGCAGCACGTAGAAATATGTGAAAAGAAAGCATCAAGTAACTGCATGAGAGGTGCAACTGGCTGCCAGCCCACCCTATGCTTTGCCATGGCTGAGCACTGCAAGGATCCAGATGCAGCTGGAAAAACTACAGACTTCAGGTTTAACACACAAGTTTTTACTCTACCTCTCATCACCCAGTTTCTACTCTACCCTTTCTTAAGACCAACCAGGAACCCAACAGCAGCTACAGGGAACAGCGTGGTCAGCCAGGACTTCCCCTGGACCTTGTGTCTGCAGCACATTGCCACAGACAGCAGCCTCACAGACAGAGTGTGTGACAGAGGGGCCACTGGTCCAGGGCCAGCAGCCCTGGATCATCACCCCAGATCATCCAGAGAGGAGCAGCCTCGAGTGATCTGACATCTGCCAGTGCCATGGCCCCATGCCTGCTCCTTGGGGTGGTTGTAGGGCTGGCGGGGGCCCTGCCCTTGGGTGGGGTCCCCTGACAATGGTGAGCATCCAGCAGTTAGAGGGGCTGTGACTTAGACACAGGCTCGGGAAGGCTCTGAAGGCATCAGTGATTGCTCTGCCCAGTCCCTGGGGCACTGCACTGTGTCTCCCCACCACAGTGGCTGCCTGGGAGAGCTGGCAGGTGAAGCCCTACTCCCCCAGACCCATGCTGCCCTCCCTCACCTTCCTGCAAAAAGGTTCTTACACAGACATGCTGGGGCTGTCCTGTAAATCCAGCTTCATCCCCTCTGTCCAGCAACAAGGGGGGCAGCTGTGAGGTAATTCGGCAGCTGCCAAGCAGCTCCAGCTCAGGGAAGTTGAGGATCCCTTGGGACACTCATCAAAAAGCCTCCACTGCCATCCACCACCTGGGTTTTGGGGTAGGCTGGCCGTGCTGGGAAGAGGAGACTCAGCCCATGGTGGTGGTCTGGTGACAGTGACATGTGGCCGTGGGGCTGGGCTCCACGCAGGGAGCAGCACAGCAGCCTGCCCAGGAACGGGGCTTTTCTCTGTCCTAGCACAGGCACAGTGGGGCGAGGCTTCCCCTGCATATCCTCCTCTCTGGACTCACAGGCTGCCAGGAGCCACCTCCATATCCTGCTCCTGCTCAGAGAAGCCAAAGTTCCTCCAGTCCTACATGTTTTGTACGAACTGAAGGTGAGCCTGGCAGAAACCAACCCCACCCCAGTGAAACCCGAGGCAGGGATGCTGCCACCGGGCTGATTATCCCTTCTGCTCATGAGCATCGGTGCTAATGGGTGCAGTGTTGCCCACACTTTCTGCTAATTTGCTACAGAAACGTCCTGTCCCCTTTCCCACACCTCAGTTGCAAACCCTCTGGCCATCTCATGCACCTTCTAAAGCCAAATGATCACACAGAGGACCTGGGGCTTCAGACACTGCAGGGAGCTAGCCAGGCAGGGCCCCACCACCCCGAGATGGAAAGGAAGAGTTCCCAACATAGTGGCTTTTGTGGCAGCAGCCTGGGGACCAGATTTCACAGACAGCATAGGAAGGCTCTGAGGAGTGAGGATGGACATCCCAGATGCCTAACCTTGTAGGGCATGTCCTACCTTCCCCACCAAAATGCTTGCCCAGAAGTATTGGTGGAGTATCATTCCCTTTGAAGGGAGAAGCACAAAGGCAACTTTACTGTTCAAGCAGCTTGGGGAAATAAAGACTTTTAAAAGCAGGGCCATAAGGAATATGTTGCATGCACGTGTGCTCAGCTCCCAAGCTGCACAGCTCAGAGCTCTGGGGAAGTGGCAGGGGCTGTTTCAGATTTTCAGCTTGCCTGCTCCTCCAGCAGACGCTCACACTGGTGCTGCAGTAGGTACCAAGAACAGGAAAGGAGGCAAGAAAAAATGGGAATTGCCCAGACAGAGTCCAAGCCTTGTAAGCCTGGGGTGAGAAGAGCAGCAAAAAGACTTTTGCTGGGGAGGTGGCAATGTAGAGAAGGAGGACAAACCTGCTGACCCCCTGAGGATCTGAGATTCTTCTCCAGCTCTGATTCCCAGCCTCTGGGTAACCTGGGAAAGTCACTGAATTTAGTTTTTACCCCTGTGATAATGCTTCTCTCTCTCCAAAAATAGCATCTAACCAGTGGGCAGGCACTATCCTGGCCCAACAAGTACACAGCAGAGCAAAGTGTCAGTTGCATAAAAGCAGAGTGTTTCTGGTACCCACTGCCTGACAGCAACAGGAGGATAAAGGAGCCTGGCCACCAACATATATTTAGTAAAAAATGCCTTCATAGTGTAAAAGTTTAGTTTGACTTCTGCCTAAAATGCACTGAAGAATTACTTTTAACTGCAACCACCACCACAGTCAGGAGGTTCTTTGCAGAGTGAGTGAGGATGGGCTTCTGCCCTACACAGATGCAGATGTTAATAACCATGAAATTACCCTTCCCATTAAAAAAGGAAGCCAAACTGCATGACTCCTGAAGCTGTTTTTCTCCATCTCCACTCTACATTTTCTGCCATCCCATTAGGGCTGAGTTCCAAGCATTTGCACCGTACTTGTCTCTCAGCAACACAACCATTCTAGTATTTATTTCTTTTAGAATAACTAAATCTTTTTTTTTTTTTCTGGTGCCAAAGAAAGCGGGTCAAGGAAGGAGACAGGTATATGAAACTACATTTTCAATGGAGTTGAGAAATTTAGAGCAAGTTTACAAGCAACCCACTGTTGAGAGTTAAAGCACTTATTGGGAAACCAAATTACAGAGGCCAGCATTGTTAATAGTTGACTAATTATCGATCTTCCAAACCCAACCTTCCCATTTTTCATGCAAAGATGATAACTGTTTGTTAATAAAACTGAATTCAGCAAAAATGAATTCAGCATACCCTGCTTTGCTCAAGAGACTGGTCAGAAAATGGAAGATTTTTCCATATTCCTCAGGCTTCATTAATAACAATTAACTGTACAGAGAAATGGAGAAAAGAATTTTCCTTTGCAGGGAATTAGCACAGAATTACATGGCTGTGACACCAGAACACTGGACTAGTCACCCATCTCTGTGACTAACCCCAGACAACTGTCATCGTGCAAAACATGAGGGTGATTTTTCTTTCGGTATCTCAGGGCAGGAGGGTGCAGAGGCTTTAGCGACTCCGCCTAATTCTTTGAGACCTTTGTGATCTAAAGCCCCCGGGCAGGAACCCCCCGTGGGAAGCAGCAGATGGCAAAGGGGGTCACGCTCTGCTGCTGGCAGTGTCCCCTGACAGCACACAAACCCTGCACCCTGCCCCCTTCTCCAAAACAGCCCTGGGCACGCAGCGACCGTGGACGGTGTGCTTCTTCTTCTCCTCCTCGTTCTTTCCCGGTCCTTCCAACCCACGGAAATTTCCTGCGGAATCCATCCACTGCCTCCCTCCCCCTCCGCGCGGTGGGATGCGGCTGGCACGCGGCATTCCCAGCGGCATCGGGGGCAAAGTTGAGCACAAAGGAGCGCCACGCACGGGGACCGGCGCCTCGGGGCGGGGGAGGTTCCGCCGGCTCCGACCCACGCCACAGCCCGAACCTGCGGCCGCCGCTCCAGCCCATCGTACCCAGCGCTGCCTCTGACTCCGTCGCTGCCTCCATCCCCCTCACCGCCCTGGAACACCATATTTCCACGCCACGGGTGCTCCGGGAGCCAGCCGGAGCCCCCGCCAGGGCCGCCCCCCGCCGCTCCTCCATCATCAGCATCCCCTCCGCGCCCCGTTCTCCAGCACCGCCGCCACCCCGGCTCGGGCTTGCGCTGCCGCGGCGGGGCCTGCAGCGCCCGCGGGCCCGGGGCTCGGCCCCTTCCCCCGTGCTGGGGGCGCGGAGCCGGGATGCGGGGCGGGGGGAGGACAAGGGGGATTTGCGCTATTTTTTCCCCGGCGCTGTGCGGCGGCTGCGGGCAGGCTGAGCCGCAGGTAGCTCGGGGGATTGTGGGATACAGCCCGCACATCCCGGCCCGCCGGGCCGCCCTCCGCCCCGGCACCTGCCCCGCTCAGCCCGCCCGGCGCTCCGCGGAGATGGGGCTCGGCGGCGGGCACAGCCCGGAGGAGGGAAGGAAGGAGGGGATGGAGCCGCGCAGCCCCCGCGCAGCCCCCGCGCAGCCCCGCGCCCACCCCCGCCCGCTCACCTGCGCTCCGCGGGTGCGATGCTCGGCGCCGCGGGATGCTCCGCAGGATGCTCCGCGCCGCCCGCACAAAGAGCAGGAAATGGCTGCAGCAAGTGCACTTCCGCGGCTCTCCGCCGGCCCCTCCGCGCGGCGCGGCGGCGGGGGGAGCCCCGGCCCCCGCCGCGGGAAGGGGCTGGAGCGGCGCGGGCGGCTCCTCCCCC